>NC_137828.1:2256022-2538522 GCF_963921795.1 Nannobrachium achirus
ATTGTAAAGGCACCAGAGGATGCTATTGGTCACGTGCAACCGCAGGGATACATGGGAGAATGTGGTCGGAGCCTCCCGAAATACAGCACACGAAGAAGAACACAGCCGGCTGGTATCAGTTTAGTTGGCCACGCCCCCCACAACTTTATCATACATTTTAACATAATTGGGACATTATTTTCACAAAACGCATATCATCGTGATTGAAAGGCAATTTTTAACTAGCGATATAGGAACCATAAAGTATTTATGAAAATGTTAATTAAGGTTAGAAAACGAAAGGGGGAAATGAATGGGATCCAATGGAGAACAATTCTTTTCGCGATCGGCCGGGGGGGGAAACAGCGCAACTAGCGGCCAAAACATAGGAAGTTTTAGTTCCGTATTGGAGTCATTTTAAATCGGCGGAACTATGCCCCTGGTGTGTACAGGGACGTGCTGGGCCCCTGATTCAGCCCAGGAAAAAGAGTTGCAGAGGCCCTCATTGCGCGCTATAGAGAGAGATCTCTCTCTATAGCGCTGCTGCTGCTACTCAAAGATTTGTGACAAAGTGACAAGCCAGTGGGCCAATTACATGAGTTATATTTCGTCGTTGTCGGGTGGAAACCTAGCTTGTATGTCCAAAACCGTTTGTTTTGTATTTATCATTTAAAAAATGATTTAAACTAGTGAAAACTAATGAAACTAGTTTTCACTACTTTTGTGCGACGGCCTTGTATGATGAAGCAGGGCTTTGCTTTGCGAAAAAATGTACAAATTTGAAACTTGGAGATGCGAGGTTTCTGGAGATTTAATTTGTGGTGATATCATCCTCCGTCATGCACTGGGATCAATTCACCTTTTATTTGCAGAGCTGCATATCTGGTACCACTTAAAACCCTCTATAACTGGTAAAAGGTACTTACCGTATAATATACGGACTTGATACAGTCTTTTTTATTCTCTATCAAATGTCTTTGCCAAAAAATAGCAGATCTACAGAAGTTCACAACGCATCGCGTTATGAGCTTGTAGATTCGATTTTTTGGGGCAAATGTTCAGCCCCAGGATAATGGATTTTGATTGTCGCAATGATATCATAATTCGCATTCATATCGTCCCATCCCTAGTGTGTGTGTGTGTGTGCGAGTGTGTGTGCGTGCGTGTGTGTAAACCTCATATGTCCCAAACGTATGACTCTTCAGGAATCAAATTCTAAAAACTGCAAAAGTAGCAGATCTACAAGCTCCAAACGTGTCGCTCTGTGACACGTTTGTGCTTATAGACCTGCTATTTTTGATGCTGTAGTATGATTAAGCATGGGCGTTCAAACGTTCATTCACCAAAAGAAAACAGCCAACAGTTAGAATTTACAGAGATAAGAGTTGTTTCTACCTGGCAACAGTGATATGATAGGTTATCACCGCTGTGACATCATCATGATGCTCCGTTGACTTTTACAACCACGGTTATAAAGAGCTGTGTTTACAGACTGTACACACACACACGCACGCACGCACACGCACGCACGCACGCACGCACGCACGCACGAACGCACATGCACACACGCACACGCACGCACACGCACACGCACACACACACACAGGCACACACACACGCATGTGCACGCGCGCACACACGCACATACACAATCTTGCTGTGCACACAGAGTCTCCAGGTGAGGCTTGTATTTTGCCAACAGACAGACAGGCTTGTTTATCATTCGGTAATTGCGACCGTAGGGAGCTACTTACTGTAGAAACCTCCACCGGCTGTCCGTGGCTGAGTCAGTCAGTCAGTGAGTCAGTCAGTCACACTTTTGCCCTGCTCATATCTCCACAACCGTTGCCCCCATCCATGCCAAATTTTGCACACACACTCCTTGACTGCCAAACTACAACCTCCAAGGACCCCCGGAGCCCCAGGGACTGGGGGACCCCCAGATGTAAAAAATGACCAAATGTGCTCACACGTCACACGTCACACTTTTTCCCTGCTTATATCTCCGCACCCGTTGACCCGATCCATGCCAGATTTTACACACACACTCCTTGCCTGCCAAACTACAACCTCCAAGGACCCCCGGAGCCCCAGGGGGGACCCCCAGATGTAAAAAATGACCAAATGTGCAAAAATGACCAAATGACCACCCCAACGGGGCTGCTCACGGGGAATTCCCGGGGACCACCGACTCCTGGTGCTCCAGAACGGATGCAAAAGTGGTGGCGCCCCCAGTGGAGGACCCCCTGCCACTGCAGCGCACATAAAATGCCGTAACTCGGGCTAGGAGCGTCCGGGAGAGCCGGGGCCGGTACCTATTTGTCCGCCAAGGCAACGCGGAGACCCCACCCCTCATTTCTCACATGGCCCTATTGTAGCGCCACCTTCAGGCCGATTTTTAAAACACATTTTTGGACACTGCTCCTACAGTTTTTGCCCTAAAATCACGAATATCACTACACAGCATGTCTACACTCATGTCATCAACATGGATCAGGAAGATTTTGGAAAAACTAATTTTTGCCTTATTTGTGGAGTTAAGCCACCTACGGTCGCTTATCTCCCGATTAGGGAGTCTTACTGGTAAATTATAAATCAGACGCCTGTTCGGTGTGTGTGTGTGTGTGTGTGTGTGTGTGTGTGTGTGTGTGTGTGTGTGTGTGTGTGTGTGTGTGTGTGTGTGTGTGTGTGTGTGTGTGTGTGTGTGTGCGCGAGAGAGAGTGCGTGCGTGCGTGCGTGCGTGCCTCAGTTAGTTCTTACTGCGGTTTTGTGAGGTTAGGAGGATAATTGTTTATTGATTTTATAATAACACATTTTATTTGCTCTTCATCAATGTTACAAAGTGCCTTTATACGTTAACATAAACTACTGATAAAGGTTTTATGTAATAAAACTGCATACTGAAATGATGCACTACCAATAAGTCAGTGATGATAAAGCAAAAAGAAACAAACAGAACAATTCAATCAAGCTCTATGTGGATTATATGCTCCAAACCCTCCACAAAACTACCGGTATGTGGTTTTGATGCATTGTTGAGGACAAGTACTTCATGAGTTGTTGCTAAGTGTCTCTTTCGTGCTGAATCAATGTCTGCTATAAGTATGCCAAGCTGTAAATTAGCTGTTTAGTCATACATTGAGTAATTAGCATAATTAGGTAGCCTATTTAATTGCCAACAACTGGAAATATGCCTACCCAATACCCCGATAACTCTGAGAGTGTACACATGGAGCCAAGTGGACCCTTACGGGTTACAGAGCTGTAAGGGTCCATTTGGTTCCATTTGTACACTCTCAGAGTTACACACCCTTAAGGGTCCATTGGGAACCCCCTGAAGGAACCACAGGGGTCCTTGGACCACAGTTTGAGACCCAATAAAGAAATGGTGCTGTATATATTTGCTCCAAAGCAACTGCAAGAGATTGCTACTACTATTAGTTTCAAAAAGCTTTATACCCTGTATACATAACACACAATGGGACATAGCTCTGTTTACACAATGCTGTGCCCCCTCTGTACAGTATATACCATACATGGGCAACTGGCGGCCCGGGGGCCACATTTCAGGATTCCAAATAAAATAAAAATAAAATATATATATATATATATATATATATATTCAGGATTCCAATTCAAAAGAAGCACAAATAGGCGATCTACAAGCTCAAAACGCATCGCAGCGCAATGCGTTTTGAGCTTGTAGATCGTCTATTTTTGCTTCTTTGAGATACTAGAATGACAAAGTAGAACGTAGCAATATGTAATGTTGCCCTCTGGAGTGAAGGTGTAAATATAGTGGCCCTCTGGAGTGAAGGTGGAAACATAGTGGCCCTCTGGAGTGAAGGTGGAAATATAGTGGCCCTCTGGAGTGAAGGTGGAAATATAGTGGCCCTCTGGAGTGAAGGTGGAAATATAGTGGCCCTCTGGAGTGAAGGTGGAAATATAGTGGCCCTCTGGAGTGAAGGTGGAAATATAGTGGCCCTCTGGAGTGAAGGTGGAAATATAGTGGCCCTCTGGAGTGAAGGTGGAAATATAGTGGCCCTCTGGAGTGAAGGTGGAAATATAGTGGCCCTCTGGAGTGAAGGTGGAAAAATAGTGGCCCTCTGGAGTGAAGGTGGAAATATAGTGGCCCTCTGGAGTGAAGGTGGAAATATAGTGGCCCTCTGGAGTGAAGGTGGAAATATAGTGGCCCTCTGGAGTGAAGGTGGAAATATAGTGGCCCTCTGGAGTGAAGGTGGAAATATAGTGGCCCTCTGGAGTGAAGGTGGAAATATAGTGGCCCTCTGGAGTGAAGGTGGAAATATAGTGGCCCTCTGGAGTGAAGGTGGAAAAATAGTGGCCCTCTGGAGTGAAGGTGGAAATATAGTGGCCCTCTGGAGTGAAGGTGGGAATATAGTGGCCCTCTGGAGTGAAGGTGGAAATATAGTGGCCCTCTGGAGTGAAGGTGGAAAAATAGTGGCCCTCTGGAGTGAAGGTGGAAATATAGTGGCCCTCTCAATCATCAAAGTTGCCCAGCCCTGGTATATACATTCCCCTTTTTCAAGTGTTGAGTTGAGTTGAGTGAATTGCATTGAATTGAATTGAATTGAATTGAACTGAATTGAACTGAACTGAACTGAACTGAACTCCCGTCCCGTCCCGTCCCGTCCCTGCAGTGTTCCAGACGAGGGCTCGGTATCAGAGGAGCGCAGCACCACACCCTCTCCAGAGGACCGGGACGGGGGTCTGTTCCTCCTCAAGAAGGACAGCGAGAGGAGAGCCATCCTCTACAAGGTCCTCAATGAGGACCAGGACAAGGTCATCTCCAACCTGTTGGAGAACCATATACAGGTAGGTCATCTCCAACATGTTGGAGAACCATATACAGGTAGGTCATCTCCAACATGTTGGAGAACCATATCCAGGTAGGTCATCTCCAACCTGTTGGAGAACCATATCCAGGTAGGTCATCTCCAACCTGTTGGAGAACCATATCCAGGTAGGTCATCTCCAACCTGTTGGAGAACCATATCCAGGTAGGTCATCTCCAACCTGTTGGAGAACCATAAACAGGTAGGTCATCTCCAACCTGTTGGAGAACCATATACAGGTAGGTCATCTCCAACCTGTTGGAGAACCATATACAGGTAGGTCATCTCCAACCTGTTGGAGAACCATATACAGGTAGGTCATCTCACGATGACATCCAACGTTGCCAAAAAGCAACAATTATAAATCATGCTCTAATTTACATTTGGGGGACTATCTTTCACAATAATAACATATGTACATGTTCTAGACATTCTAATGATCACCAACAAAATTATTACTGGCACTTTACTTACGTTTTTGTGAGGAATAGCGTCAGTGAAAAAGTTAGATGTTGCTCATCCAGAGATCTTCCAAGTTGTGTGACTTTCAGCCACTGTGGGGGGTATTTATATGCAAATATCCTGGCCAATGGCATTGCCGTACTAAACAATAGGATCCAATGGTGATGTTTATGTGAAAAAAGAACAGGAAAACGACTTATAACATTTTTTAAAAAATGATTTATAAAACGTTGCCAAAAAGCTACGCTGGGCCTTGCAGGGTTAATGTAAACCTGTGTGCATGTGTGCAGAGGCGTAATTTGACCAATATCTAGGGTGTTGCAAGGAATGGAGTTTGTCGACGCGAGTGAAAAATGTCGTGTTTTATCCGGTTTTGGGTGTTTTTTTTATTTCAGTTTCGGGTGTTTATTCCCCACACAACAGTCTAACAAAAACATAAGTTATTTTATTAACATCATTAATTTTCAAGCCTAATATGTGTACAGTTCGGATATTGCAGGTATGTACAGGTATATTGATAACCAGACAACCAGAGAGAGAGAGAGCTGATCACTTAACATTCCAATCAATCAACTCAATATTGTCGCCTGCTGGTCTCTGAGTGAAACCTAGACTCCAGTGAGTAGTTGGTTAATTCTTTAAAAAATCATAACTCTTGACAGGAATGGGCTAGAGACTTACTTTTTTTCCCTAAATGCTCAGAAATGCTAGGGTGTTCCTGGAGGCCCACATGACGCCCCTGCATGTGTGTTTCAGGGTAGTGAGGAGCTCCAGCTCTCTGTAGACCACATCAAGCAGATCATTGTGTATGTGCTCCTCTAGGGTAGTGAGGAGCTCCAGCTCTCTGTAGACCACATCAAGCAGATCATTGTGTGTGTGGTCTCCTCTCAGGGTAGTGAGGAGCTCCAGCTCTCCGTGGACCACATCAAGCAGATCATTGTGTGTGTGTTTCAGGGTAGTGAGGAGCTCCAGCTCTCCGTAGACCACATCAAGCAGATCATTGTGTGTGTGTTTCAGGGTAGTGAGGAGCTCCAGCTCTCCGTGGACCACATCAAGCAGATCATTGTGTGTGTGTTTCAGGGTAGTGAGGAGCTCCAGCTCTCCGTAGACCACATCAAGCAGATCATTGTGTGTGTGGTCTCCTCTCAGGGTAGTGAGGAGCTCCAGCTCTCTGTAGACCACATCAAGCAGATCATTGTGTGTGTGTTTCAGGGTAGTGAGGAGCTCCAGCTCTCTGTAGACCACATCAAGCAGATCATTGTGTGTGTGTTTCAGGGTAGTGAGGAGCTCCAGCTCTCCGTGGACCACATCAAGCAGATCATTGTGTGTGTGTTTCAGGGTAGTGAGGAGCTCCAGCTCTCTGTAGACCACATCAAGCAGATCATTGTGTGTGTGTTTCAGGGTAGTGAGGAGCTCCAGCTCTCCGTAGACCACATCAAGCAGATCATTGTGTGTGTGTTTCAGGGTAGTGAGGAGCTCCAGCTCTCCGTAGACCACATCAAGCAGATCATTTGCATCCTTCGTGACTTCATCCACTCTCCAGAGAGGAGGGTGATGGCCTCCACCATCTCCAAGCTCAAGCTGGACCTGGACTTTGACTCCACCTCCATCAACCAGATCCAGCTGGTGCTGTTCGGCTTCCAGGACTCGGTCAGTACAGCATGTAGGGCGCTTCTACTTCCTGGTTTACGGTTTAGACCAGGGTTCCCCAATAGGCGGCCCGCGAGCCATTTGCGGCCCGCGGGGGGCTACTGTCTGGCCCACACCAACAACAGTAATAATGGTGGTATAAGAGCAGCAACAACACTAGTATATCATCGTTGTCGGGTGGAAATCTCATATCTCCAAATGTGTACGTTCTTTCGCAAATCATACAAGGCCGTCGCACACAAGTAGTGAAAACAGCAGATCTACAAGCACACAACGCCTCGCACCGCGAGGTGTTGTGTGCTTGTAGATTGGCTGTTTTCATTAGTTTGAATCATTTTTAAAATGATAAATTAAAAACGAATGGTTTTGGACATACAAGATTTTCATCCGACAACAACGAAAACTGTCACTGGAGTAGTGGGAACGCCACCGTCGCCCCCTGCAATGTTGTGGCCCTCGGCTTGGTACCCTAGACATAATTCGGCCCTTGGGGAAAACTAATTGGGGAACCCTTCTATGCCTAGTCTCACGTGGCCAGACTGTTGACTCCGTGATTTGCAAATGCACCCGTCATACAGTCTGGAATAACGTAAGAACAGCATAGCCCAGGGGTAGAGAAACCGCTCGAAGGGTTCCCAGTTCGAATCCAGGCTCCCCCTGAGTTAATGTCCTTGAGCAAGACTCTGAACCCCTAGTTGCTCCCGGTGAGCAGGTTGGTGCCTTGCATGGTTTCCTCTGCCACCGGTGTATGAATGTGTGTGTGAATGGGTGAATGCAATGCACAATCTCTGTAAAGCGCCTTGGATAAAAGCGCTATATAAATGCACCATTTACCATTTAAGAAGAACGATGAGTACCCGGTTAAAGTGGAAGTGAAGCCTCCTCCTCACTTCCGTCTCACATCGAGCACATTTATCCTAATATAAATCAAAATCATATAAGCATGTTTAGCTTGCTGCTTAGCAGAAATGACATTCTAAAATATATTTTCATGAACGGAAATGCCGGTTTCCATTACTCGCCGTTCAGGAGCTGTAGTTCCAGACTCTATATATAGCATTCAGAGATGGAATAGTTGCCTAGACCGGATCACACGCGTCCATTTAGAAGGAATACCAGGCTTTCCTCCGAGGTGGGAAGTCATGGTGGATTCCATGTAAGTCACAGCTTGCTTACATTAGGGTGACCATATTCTGAAAATCCAAAAAGAGGACACTCTACCCGGCATATATATATATATATATATATATATATATATATATATATATAATTATATATATATATATATATATATATATATATATATATATATATATATATATTTCTTTTTTTTTTTTTTTTTCCCAAAAATTTATTTCTATTATTAGTGTACAGCTATATTATGCCCTATACCACTAATAGCTTATTATTAGTTATGTATCCATTTTTGAGGGGGTACCAATTGGACCCTTTACAAATCTATTAATAGGCTAGAGAGATCCACTGATAAAGTATGCCTTTTGACTCCTGTATGAACGTTCAGCTTTGTAACTAAATAAAAGAGAGGTAGCCCATTATTCAAACCGCCGTATCTTCTGCTTTACAAGGTTGTACTGTCAATGTAGTTAGCAGAAGAGCTCTCACCTCGCACAGACTGTCTTGTAGGCTACTTTGCAGTGTTGAAATGGGCTTGAAGTAGAATAACTTTTATTTGTAAATGCCTAAATGGACACAGAAGAGTACCAGCTTTGCTGACAGAACGCTCTGCTTCTCAATGTTAGTCACTGGCACTTAACAGCATTAATTGCGTTTGCAGACTGCAGTTAGTTCGTTTGGCTTGAGCAGCGCGAGCTCGCACTGCTCTGCCTCTGATCTGAAGCGAGACAGGCTGAGCTGAGGGAGGGAGGGATCACAGCGCAGGCAGAGAGTAGTATGAATAATACACGTTCCGGGGTTAGAGGGGTGAAACCCGCCTCTCACAGTGTGTTTCCAAACGAACCATTGAACATGCATTGTAAATGCCTGTGCTTTAACTGTGATATGCGCGAAACCCCGGACATTTGAAGGAATTTATAAAACCCCCCCGGACAGGCCGGACAGCCCCCTAAAAGAGGACATGTCCGGGCAAAAGAGGACGTATGGTCACCCTAGCTTACATCAAACCCAGCTAGTGGTCTAGATAGATAGATAGATAGATAGATAGATAGATAGATAGATAGTTGATAGATAGATACCTTTATTATCCCAAGGGGGGAAATTTGTTGCCCAGAGGCAGCACAGCAGTATAAGGTTATTTACAAAGTTACAGAGAAGTATGAAAAAGATAAAAAGAAAAAACAAGAACAGAGTACAGAGTACAGTAAGTACAGTAAGAGCAAGGTACAACAGGAAAGGGAACGAATAATATATATACATAAAGTGTCTTAAAGCACGACTATCAAAAAATAATACAGTGCCCAAATCAAAGTGACCATAACAGTTAGTGCAACAAGTATCTCTACATCATGTCAAACACAAGCAGAAATACTAAAAGAAAACTACTAACACAACCTAATAGTGCAGTGTCCAAAGGTCAGAGCGATAAAAACAACTAGCAAAAAAAGAATGAAAAATAAACAAGAAAGGGTGATGCGGCAAGACGCACAAAAAACATCCTCCCTGGAAGGTCCTTAGAGGTCAAAGTCAAAGTCAGTGCAGATATAGTTCCAGTAAGGAAAAAAAGGCTACCGTCGTCCTACGTTAGGAAGGTAGTCCTTGTCAATCGACCGTTGTGTGTCTCGTTGTACAGCTTGAGAGAAGCCGGTACAAAAGACTTTCCTAGTCTCTAGTCTAAAGGCGAGTGTTGTACCGACTGAGCTACACAGACACTAAAGTCACCTCATTAATGCCTTGCTAAAAGGGGGGCACGGTGGCACAGTGGGTAGCGCTGTCGCCTCACAGCTAGAAGGTCCTGGGTTCGATAATCCCTACCGGGGGACACTGTGGGCGCTGGGGGGCGTGTTCTCTCCTCCGTGTCATCAGTGCCCACACCCTAGGTGGGGTTGGCGAAAGGGCCTTTCTGTGTGGAGTTTGCATGTTCTCCCCGTGTCTCCTAGGGTAGGATACCCTCACAAAAACATGCAGTCTCAATAATGCCTCCCCCTGGCCAGGGGGAGAAATCCCCCCCCTGTCAGGTGAAAAGAAGCAGCTTGGACTCCTCATGCATTGAAGGAAGCATGAGGTCAGTCTGTTAATCTCCCCAGGCGCGGCAGAGGGAGAGCAGAGCCCAGGATTACATAGCTGAAGGCCCTCTTACATCTAACAACTTTGAAAAGATTTCTCAGTCGTAATAAAATCGGGGCTATTTGCGGCGCGCTCCCGTGACTCAGTCGTTACTCAATCGTTAAATGTGAGGTAGTGGTCCGACTCGATTTTTACCCCAACTTGAGAGCCAGATTCTGTTACGAGAATATCAAACTGGTTTAATATTTTCACAAATCGGGGCTGAGTCTGAATGAATACAATGACGTAGCCTAGCCTACAACCAAAACAGAACAAGCCAAAAGCCAAGCCATTTATTCCTCAAAAGACGCTGCCTGAGCTGCCAGCCTGGTCGTTGTTGGTGCGGCTACTACCACAGCCCTTTATTTCTCTGCGTTTCCATTATTCCAAACATTCAACGTTGATAATAAGTTGATAGGATTGATCTGCGCCGGCTGAGAGGAGAAAACTAGAGAGGAGAGGGCTGGGGGAGGAAGGCGGTGCTCGGTGTGTGTGTGTGCACTGTGCAGTGATGTAAAAAGTAATCAAGTAAAAGTATCAATACTGCAATACTGTGATGCGACGCGCTGTGACTGAGCTTGTAGATCAGCTATTTTCATTTATGGTTAGCCTAATGCTTTATAATAATATTATAATTTATTTAGGAATATATAATAGGCATATTTCAGCAATTAAAAAGGAATCTTGAACCAGTCTTTACAAACTCTTTAGAGGCATACACATCTAACAACTGAAATCTTTGAAAAATCATCCTACAGTCTTTGGGGAGTCTTTTTCAAATCTTATAGTGTGAGGGATAGTCTTTAAGAAATCTTTCCCAAATCTGTCCACAATCTTACCAAAGTTGTTAGGTGTAAGGCTAGCTTTAGGTGAAAATGGGTTACAAAAATCGTGGGATAAAAATAAGTTAAAAAGAAATGCCTTGCTAAAGGTACCTGGGCATCTAATGGTAATGACACTTGTATGCAAATGTGACAAATCTGTATGAGAACTCATTAGATTAATTGATGAATCAATCAAAACATGTGTTCTCCTCTCCAGGTGAACAAAGTACTGAGGAACCACCACATCAAACCTCACTGGATGTTTGCCATGGACAACATCATCAGACGGGCCGTCCAGGCAGCGGTCACCATCCTTATCCCTGGTGAGTGGTCAGTGGTCAGTTAACCCTAACCCTAACCCAGTGGTCAGTTAACCCTGACCCAGTGGGCAGTTAGTCTCATTCCTGGTCAGTGGTCAGTGGTGTCATGGAATTCTGAATTATCAATAATCGATTAGGCAATTAGGAGACAAGACAATGTTCAAGGTGGTGGTGGTTAGGTTCATGTAAACGTGATATCATGGTCAGAAGTACAGTTACACTCCTGTCAGTGGTAAGGTAGTTCTGCCAAGAGGAACAGATCAGAAGTAAGCCATTTACCATGAGAGGGAGTGGGTTGTTGGCTGATTTACCGCTGTTTCAAGCCTCGTGCCACAACCCTGAAACAGTGGTAAATCAGCCAACAACCCACGACCCTCGAATGGTAAATTGCTTTTCTACCACTTCTACCATATAAATGAAAGAAAACACAGTTGTAACTTGCAAGGCTATTTAGTTATACACAGTGGGCAGGGTCCATGAGCCAACTCGAGGTTGTTGACTGATTTACCACTTGTTTTAAGCCAATCAGAATCCAGCATCTGAACATGTGACCACAAAAAGTGGTAGAAACATAAGTTATACTGTGGCTGCTTCAAGGCCTCGAGGACAAGCTGTGCCATAACAAGATAGGCTTCACCACAACAACAGCTAATATCATAATGTATCATAAGGCATATCATAGCACATATATGAATATAACTAGTACGACGCCTCAGGGCGACCTCGCCCTAAATGTTACAAACTCGATAAGAAATGTTTTACCTGGCATCAATAAGCTTTGGGCTTATCAAGCTTGTCATCGAGCATAGTGGCCCATCTCCATAGATGGTGGTCAGCCACAAACTCACAATCACAACAACTGGCCAATAAAAGAAAGTTCCGTCCAGCATTTTTCATCTCACGTCTTTCCATGAAATATTAGAAAATGTTCAACAGTGGGCTGAATAAAAGCCTGTCTCAATAAGCAGGATCGATAAGGTGCTTGTTATCAATAACAATTATCAGTTCTACTGCCAGATTTATTATGTATTTATTGGGGCTGGTGCCAGCCAAAAGCAGCTTACCTTTCCCTGCAATGTTATAGAAAAAGATCTATTGATTATTTTCAAAAAAAAGAAAATTACATTGGACATTATATGTGTACTTTAGCCAAGCTGGTGGCAGAGGGCAGCCTTATGCAATGAATGGATGTGAATTGGGCCGCTCTGCTTGCCGTCCATTCAGAGCATAGAAGTGCATTTCTAGATCAGATCCACAGAAAACAGCCAGGAAGTGAATTGGACAACCATTGATGTTTACGTGTGGTGGAAATTTGAGAGCAGCATTACAGGAGATGTTTTTACTGTACACACCCGCGCCACCCCTCATCAGCTTACAGTGCTCAAACAATGTAAAAGAACGAGCGTTCGTATTGGCTTTGAGCCGCGTTCAGAATTGGGGCAAACGGGGACGTCCGAAGCAGTAAAAGAGTTAACGAGCGCCATCCCTAGTCATGACCTTTATGACCTATATGAACTCTGACCTCCCCAGAGCTCCACACCCACTTCTAACCCTAACCCTGTCATGACCTATGAACTCTGACCTTTAGAGCTCCACACCCACTTCGGCCCGGCCTCGGAGAGCGAGGACAAGGAGGACGTGGAGGTGGACATCGTGGAGGAGGCGGAGTTTGGGCCCGGAGGGGGCGTGGCCCTGGGGGGCGTGGTCCTGGGGGGCGGGGTCCTGGAGGAGCCCGGAGGCCACGCCCACTCCTCCACCTCGGGCGTCAGCAGCGCGCTAAGCTCCGCCCACTCCCACGAGCCCCTGCAGCGCCCGCACCACCACCACCCGCCACTGGGGGCGCAGCTGGGACGCCTCAAGCAGGAGACCAACAGGTACACGCATGCACGCATACACACACACGCGCACGCGCACGCATGCACGCACACACACGCGCACACGCACACACACACACACACACACACACACACACACACACACACACACACACACACACACACTTTGTGTTTATTTAGACAGGACACTGCATATTTAAGGTGAAAACCGCTTCCAATGAGTGGCTTTGTGTGTCCCACGCCCATATATGGTCATTTCAGTCCAGAATGAACAGGTTTTTTCAAAAACAAAATGTGTGTTTAATGTCCATATATGGTCATCTCAGTCCAGAATGAACAGGCTTTTTCAAAAACAGAATGTATGTCACCTCATGTCCATATATGGTCACTCCAGTCCAGAATGAATAGGTTTTTTCTGTCCCGTACGTCCAGAATATCAGTCCAGAATGAATAGTCTTTTTCTAAAAACAAAATGTGTGTCCCATGTCCATATATGGCCATTTCAGTTCAGAATGAACAGGTTTTATCTGTCCTGTACGTCCAGAATATGTGTGTAGTGTCCCTCCCGGTCTGATGAATGGATACTTTGAGGATTGGTCAAGCTTCACATGATAATTTGGCCTTCAGGTTTTATCTGTCCTGTACCGGTACATGCAATAGTTCCACAACTAATGCTACTATTAAAACCTTATTCAAATAACAATTCAGAATAGAGGTTTTATCTGTCTGTCTATCTATACATAGAAAGTATAGATCTAGAACACAGAATGTATAGATCTAGAACACAGATTTCATAGCTCTAGAACAGTGTTTCTCAATCTTTTTTGGCTTGAGTACCCCCTTTCCCTGATTTTTGAATCCAAGTACCCCCTGTACCCGACAACATTTTCCTTATACAACTGCTATTAAAACCGTTACTATTGGTATGATGCTATGTTAAACCCCCTTTTCAAGAATATAACATCACAAAAAATAAGAATGGGAGTGAGAGTTTCAAACGGTGCCTCCTGAACAGATTTATTTTTAACACTGTGGCCATAGCATTTCCGTCAGTTTTCATGTCAATAACTTACATTCAAACACATCCCAGTTGACCTGGTACCATGTCATTTGGGTTATTAGCATCTATCAGGCTGTGTCATCATTAAACATAACTGTAAATGTTTTTTCTTCTTCTAATTCAATTGTAGTCAATTATTTAACTATGAATAATATTATCATGATACTTCTATTTTTCTTTTGGGGGTGCATTTTCTGAGTACCCCCTGCAGTACCTCCGCGTACCCCTAGGGGTACACGTACCCCCATTTGAGAAACACTGCTCTAGAACACATAGAATAGAAATTCACCGCTTCACTTCGAACCGAGGTTTGATTTTTTCATAATCATCAGGTATTATGATTATACTTGGAAAAATATTTTTTTCCTAAAAAGTGTACAGAAAGTGTTAAAATGTTGTTTTTATGTGGTGGTATGCCTGGTTGTCATGGTGGGTGGTGACCCAGCTGAAGTTAGCCACACCCACAGATGTGTCTGGATGTTGAGGGGAGGGGATGATTTTATGATGTCATTGTATCAGTGTATTTCAGCTGGGTCTTTTGAGACATATTTGCATACACACCTGGGGGTCTAAATGGTAAATGGTGCATTTATATAGCGCTTTTATCCAAAGCGCTTTACATAGATTGTGCATTACATTCACCCATTCACGCACACATTCATACACCGGTGGTGGAGGAAACCATGCAAGGCACCAACCTGCTCACCGGGAGCAATGTGGGTTCAGAGTCTTGCTCAAGGACTCTTCCACATTAACTCAGGGGGAGCCCGGATTCGAACTGGGAACCCTTCGTGCTCTAATAACGGTTTCTCTACCCCTGAGCTATGCCGCCCCACTCAAACCTTTTCATGTCAAGGACACCCAAATTGATATATACTGTATATATATTTGGCCGCCGACCCCCCATCTGAAAATGTTTTGTGCCAGGGACCCCCAGAAGAGAAGATTTATGTCAAAATTATTCACAATTTTCCCAAAGAAATGTTTGATGCATGCACTCGCTGTGAGCTTGTCGATTTTTCAATAGCCAATGTACTTTAACATGATTGTGATGCTACGTGGGGACCCCCTGGAACCCCTCCCTCCCCAAGGATCCCTGGGGGTCCCCCTTGAACAACCTCTCCCTGAACCCCCACTCATTTCTGAACCACGGTCTTAACTAAAACCCAACAGAATGTCCTGCCTGCTCTGTGTCCCCCCCTGCAGGCTGCTGGAGGAACTGCTGCACAAGGAGAAGGAGTACCAACACATGCTGAGGAGCACGCTGCAGCAGAGGTCACATGACCTGGAGCTGGCCAGGGTCCGACACAGACCTCCTGGTAGGATGGGCTGATTGGTTGATTGGTTGATTGATTGATTGATTGATGTATTGATTGATTCATTGATCATATCACAAGCACAGAGGTAGAGAGAGTCAGACATTAAAGGACAACTCTGCCCTAAATCTCTTCTAGGCTAATTTTCCAACTTATATTGATCCAAAAAGACTGTCCATGGGGTCTATTAGGCACAAATGCCCATGTTGTCCAGTTTCCCCAGCAGAACCCAGCAGCTCTCATAGCATAGAGTGGAGCCTATAGACAGGTTTCTTGTTTACAAACATTGAGACTAAATGCACAGCTGACTATATCATGTAATCAATTCCGTCCAATCCCCAAACCTGTTGTTTTGGGGAGCGCTGGTTTCATTGGCTAATTTTGGTACGGACCCTGCGCACGCATCTATTTCTTATCAGTGTAACGTGGACCAGAAACCCGTCTATAAGCCTATCGCTTTTACACTATTTGTTGTGGTCAAAAGTGATTATATTTTTCATGAATGTGTTGCTAGTTGTCATTACAAACACATCCATGTCATGTTTGTCCCACACAAGACTTGAACAGTGTCCCTTCTTACTCTATCAAAGTAACAAACTCTCTCTCTCCCTCTCTCTCTCTCTCTCTCTCTCTCTCTCTCTCTCTCTCTCTCTCTCTCTCTCTCTCTCTCTCTCTCTCTCTCTGCAGACGTAGCCCCTCCCCCTCCCTCCATCTTCCACGTGTCAGCTGACCACGAGCCTGACAAGCAGCTCACTGATTGGCTGAAAGAACAGCGGGCGGACCCAGACACCATAGAAAAGGTCTCTCTCATTGGGTGTAAAGGCCTCTCTCTCTCTCTCTCTCTCTCATTGGGTGTAACAGCGTTTACCAGACCATTGTACAGACCATTTGCCCCTTTCTTCGTATTTCCTACAGTACTTAGTATTTGAAACAGATTCATGTTAAGATTTGATCTGTTTGCTTGCAACGTCTGCCAGAGAGAGCACAAATCGCATGACCTGATGACATGTTTTAGCCTAGTTTTAGGCTGAATGCGTGTTACTTTCTAATCACTTTCACCACCAGGCCAATCTGTGGGCTGTGTCACTGTCTTCAGCCTACCTTTACTTTATTACGTTTTATTTGTGTTTACAGTTCATGATGGAGGACGTTATAACATGTTTATGACATGTTTACTTCATGTTTAATGTGTGTTTACAGTTCATGATGGAGGACTTTATAACATGTTTATGACATGTTTACTTCATGTTTATTGTATGTTTACAGTTCATGATGGAGGACTTTATAACATGTTTATGACATGTTTACTTCATGTTTAATGTGTGTTTACAGTTCATGATGGAGGACTTTATGACATATTATTGTATGTTTACAGTTCATGATGGAGGACTTTACGCTACACGACATCCTCAACGACGTCACCAAGGAGGACCTGCACTACCTACGTCTTCGGTAGGCTGTCTGTCTTGTCTTCTTTCACTTTCTCCTGCCGTTTGGTTCAAATCCCACAAGGCTGGTTGGTGCCTTAGGCTGCAGCACCTAAAGCCCTTCCATTAAAGGGGAACCAGGCTAAACTATGTGTATAGTATACAAACATCCCCCCTCCCCTCTATGACAGGCATCAAACAGGTCGTTGTCTTTGATGCTTTCATTGATACGAGAGATCACTAACGAGCACTTGGCACTTTTATGGGCCAACCTCAGTGCACAACCACTTTGAAGTTCAAAGGGAGCGATTAAGAGCTCTGGCTGAGCTCCTCCTGACAAAAACCATCCCTCCAAAGGATGAACGTCAACATAAACAGTGGAATATAGTGATTGATAAAGGGAAATGACTGCTAAACAATCTATAGGCCTATACATATATACATATATATTCATTCATGGCCTATAGGCTAATTCTTGGCCATCTGGCCAGTGATGTATATCGTACCAGTTACCCATATATGGAGACACCTGCATGATAGTCAACAATGTGATGTCAGAACATGCCCATGGCCATATATGGGCATTGATATGGGCATTCCCAGATATGTGCTTAATATTGAGGATGTCATTAATTTGCAAGTGCGACTCCTGATGACATCAGCGATCTCTATATTTGGGCATAAAAGGGACATCAAGGCAGAGCGTGATGTCAGAGCGGCAAACCCATTCTGTTAACTCATCTAGTGCCATTCGCGAGATGTCTCGCGAAATGTAATCTATTACTGTAGTGCCATTCACGGGATATCTCGCGAAAAGTAATCTATTACTGTAACGGCGAGTACATTACCGAGAAGAATGGCCGGCGGTCCGGAGACGAAATCCGTCGCTGATTTCGCATCATCACGGCTCCACGAGCACAAAATAGTCCCATCCATAACATTGAGGTGGACGGGGGATCTCATCTTTAATGTCCATTAGGGGTGCCACGGTTCACGGTATAAAACCGAACCGTACGGTACGCCCTGCACGGTACCCGAACCGTACGCCTTCATGTGAACCGCGGTCTTTTTGTGTTTGGAAATTAATTAATTTCTTACAGCTGGACAGCCACTGTGCATCGTGCACAAGACAATCTCCACTAAACCCCGCTCCGCAAGTAAACACGCACTAATGTCCCATCACCGTTAGCCCTCACCCCCACCTACTCTGTAACAAGAGCCGACATTCACACTCGCAGCAGAGCAAAGCAGTTGAGTCCTCACAGAGACAGAAAAACAAAACGAAGCAGCTAGTCGCTAAGCTGTGCAGTGCGGAGCGCACGCATTGTAGTTGTTGTAACATGGAGAACAAGTCCAGGAGAAATCTGCTTGTTGTTGTTAGTCCCAAACATCATTACAGTCTGTTTTTAGACTGACCATAGCAGGCAGCGTTAGCAAGCAACAAAGCCAAACGTAGCGTAGCCCCCAGCCAGAGTGTCAGACACCCGCTACTAGTCTCACTCACTGACTGACTGGAGGAACAACGCATGGTGAGTGTTGTTGCCATGTCTGATTATTATAAGCCACGTTGAGCTTGTTTTTATGTAAAGTTGCTTGTAGGCTAAATAATGGTGGATGCGGTGGTGAGCTTGTAGATCGGCTCGGCCACTTTCAAATAGCCGACGTGTATAGGTTTAAAGACCTCACGTGGCCTATATTCACTTATTTAAGCCTTGTTTTCATAGATCTGGTTGCTTATTCCTCTCGCAAAGTTTGGCAACACAGTGAACACACCCGTCTATTTTGGTTATAGTAATGAAAACTTACAGAGGCTATTTGCTCAAGCTTGTAGCCTACTAGTACTATAGTATCTCTTGTTGTGTGCAAAACAATTTGTTCATAAATAAAGCACTTTGAAACTGAAGACAATGGCCAATATTGATGATAATAGAAAAGAAAATAATTTTCCCCCTTTTTATTTTTATTTTATATTATTATTATTTTTTTTAACCCACCTTAAGGCTAAGAGGCACTGTCATAATTCAATTCGCTTAGAAGCAAAATAAAAATAGATTTTTGGAAAGTAATTTATTTTTATTTATTTTTTTAATGCAAAACACGTACCGAACCGTACCGAAACCGTGACCCCAAAACCGAGGTACGAACCGAACCGTGGGCTAAACGAACCGTGGCACCCCTAATGTCCATTATCTCAAAACTACACTTTAGAAGCTAGGATGGAGGCAGATGCTCGCTTATGTTACACAGTTATAAAAGCTCCCGGTCGGCCATTACACAACTCCACGTGGACACGGAACGGTTCCAGCGCACGATCCGATGACGTCAGACCGGAAGTGATTCGCGTGTGGACTTCTGGCCTTCAAAATAAGACAACGCAAGTGAATGGGACCTGAAGGAGGCACTTTGGACATTATAATCCGTTAATGTCTGGGGCTCAGAATGAGTTAAGAGTGGTTCTCCTGACATCACAGTGAGGTCAGAGCATGATGTCAGAGCGACAACCCCATAGAACCACAGTGTCAGGCGTGACAGACATATAGATACACACAGACAAGCTGTGACCGTTTTCATAGTAAACTTGCGACCACAATTAAAAATTGTCTTGAAGTTACATAGTTTCCCTTTAAAGGCAGGTGCACTGTGCTGCAGCCAGGGGCATAGTTCAGCCGATTTAAAATGACTCCAATATGGAAGTAAAACTTCCTATGATTGGCCGCTAGTTGTTGTCCCCCCCCCCCCCCCCCCCGGCCGGTTGCAAAAAGAATTGCTCTCCATTGGATCCCATTCATTTTCCCCTTTCGTGTTCTAACCTTAATTAACATTTTCATGAATACTTTATGGTTCCTATCGCTAGTTAAAAATTGCCTTTTATGTATTTAACCGCGGATGCCCATCTCAAAATATGTTGTTCCAGGGACCCAGAGAGAAAGAGAGATTTGAGTTACCTCTCTCTCTCTCTCTCTCTCTCTCTCTCTCTCTCCTCTCTCTCTCTCTCTCTCTCTCTCTCTCTCTCTCTCTCTCTCTCTCAGAGGGGGGGTGCTCTGTCGCATCTGGCGGGCGATCCAGAGGCACAGAGAGCGAGAGAGGCTGAGGGGGGAAGAGGACGTGGCGGAGGAGGCATGATGCATGATGGGATAGCTAGCCTGGCGCGTTGGAGGACTGCTATTATACCACACACACACACACACACACACATACACACACACGCACACGCACACGCACGCACACACACACACACACACACACACACACGTACCTTCAGTGTTATCTCCACATTTCTCTTTTTTTCATATTTAATTTTATTTTCGTATCAAACTTTTTATCCCATGATTTTTGTAACCCATTTCTTTTTTTCACCCGGTGACCTGAGACGAATAACAGTATAAATCCATATTATAATTCCTAATATATATGAGTTAAGTAAAAAAATCTAACTCAACAAAATGAGGGGGGAGTACATTAAGACTTTAAGAAATTAAAAACTTCTAGTTTGTGGTTTACAGTCTGGAAAATCAAAAACAATATCTTTATCCAAAATGTTAAAATACGGACTTAGACTATTATTCGTCTCAGGTACTCAATAATTATCTAATGTAATCCTAGGCTCTGCTCTCCCTCTGCCAACCTGGGGAGAGCAACGGACTGACCTCATGCTTCCTTCTATCAGGGTTCCCACGGTCATGACATTCCTGGAAATATTTTAAAATTAGAAAAATATTTTCCTGTACTGGAGAAGTTTTGAAATTGATCAAGGGTCCTGGAAAGTCCGGGAAAAACTAGCTACTTTTATTTTTGGCTATGCCTGTCTTTGGGAATTGCACATATAGGAGTAAGCAACACGTTATTGCGCTGAATTATTGTTATATCGTCGTTGTCGGGTGGAAACCTTGTATGTCCAAAACCACTCGTTTTGCATTCATCATTTTAAAAATGATTTAAACTATTGAAAACAGCCGATCTACAAGCACACAACGCCTCGCCGTGCGAGGCGTTGTGTGCTTGTAGATCTGCTGTTTTCACTGCTTTTCATGTGCGACGGCCTTGTATGATGAAGCAGGGCTTTACTTCGCGAAAGAACGTACACATTTTAAACTTGGAGATACGAGGTTTCCACCCGACAACGACAATATATTCCTTGGAAATTGGGTTAAATATTCTGGAAACATTTTGGAAAAGTTTTGGAAATGCATTGGAAATAATTTGTGGGAACCCTGTTCTATGCATGAGGAGTCCAAGCCGCTTCTTATCACCTGACAGGGGAGATTTCCCCGGTTGAATCATGGTTCCTGGTGAATCATGATGACCATGAAGTATTTGATTCTGTGTCAAAAAGTATTTGAAAACCGCAAGAAAAAAAGGGTATTTATTAAATATAGTATATAATATATAACAAATAGGATGCCTGGCCAGTGATGTATATCGGACCAGTTACCCATATATGGAGACCCCTGGTACCCATATATGGAGATCCATGTATATGGAGATATGCTGTGAGAGCCCAAACATGCTTACTCAGTTATTCGTTATGTGAAAGTCCTATGACGTCTGACATCATACATACAATCCCCTTTTGTGCCCATATATGGAGATCCCTCTCTCTCTGTGTAGAACCACCCACACATACAGTATGGGCTGTCTTCCTCCATATATGGGCTTTCCCCTAATAAAGTCCTGTTAGATATGGGATAATATTGATGACATCTCCATATAAGGGCATAAAAAGGATTCTGTTAGTGTTTCCCCTGACATCTCAGTGATGTCAGAGTGTCAAACCGAGCGTTACACGGTGATGTGACACGGAGACAAGATATGACCGTTTTCATACTAAACTGTGACCTACGGTCACAATACATATTAAAACAAATCTTGTCACATTAGTCGGAGGCCTTAGGGTTTTTTTGTGCTAATCAGTCTAAAAGCGCCAAATTTTGCACAGATGTAGCCCAGGGCATGCTCTAATGATTTAGCTAGGGCGCCCGAGTCGGCGACCTTCAGGGTCGCCACAGTGGCCAAATCAAGTTGGGCTCCCATCGACTTTCTATACAGGAGGAAAATACCCAGAAAAACTGTTTTTTTTCTGGGTATTTAAGTTGGATGTGAGGGGTCTAACTAGGGGTTTGTCATGATGCTGAATCCATTGCAAGCATTTGTTTTGCACAAAAAAACATTCCTTGTGCTATAAATGGCTCCAGAAAATGCCCACAAAACTGTAAAAAGTGATGACTCATCACTTTTCATCACTAAACCATCGTAAACCATCGACTTGGGCGCCCTAGCTAAATCACTAGAGCATGCCATGTGATGTCACTGACAAATTAAATGTGAGACACACATCATCTATCGAGAAAACAATGAAAACATGTTGATAACGACACCCCATACTGTAGATTGTTTTTATTCCAACCAGTATTGTCTCCAATTCATGTAGGATAAAAACAAAAACTTAACTTTTCTTTTTTCCATTTCTTTTTGTTCTGCACTGTAACTGTAAGTGTTCTTTTGTTATTATTTTGTCTCATGCCATTGTATTATTATTATTATAGTGTTTTTCTCTGCCTTGATGTTGAAATTGTTACACAAATAAACAGGCTCCTCCTCCTCACTGGCGGGTGAGCCAATAAGAAACAGCTGTGTGTGTGTGTGTGTGTGTGTGTGTGTGTGTGTGTGTGTGTGTGTGTGTGTGTGTGTGTGTGTGTGTGTGTGTGTGTGTGTGTGTGTGTGTGTGTTCACAGCAGCATGTCTGCCTCTAGCGACAGGTGATGCTTATTAAAAGAAGACATTTGATTGGCTGTTGAGTGGCTCTGAGGTAAATTAAAGTTTGGGGACTTTCCACTGCTGAGTTCAGCAAGATCAAACCTCTGATCATGTGACACTTTAGTCACATGACACATGACACACACACACACACACACACACACACACACACAGAGCAAACAGCAGAACAGAAACTCTCTGCTTCCTAAAAACCATAAACCACTGAAGCAGAAATGTTCCAGAATGTTGACTGATGGCTCCTATAACAGAGCTACTGTATGTCCGTCCATGCCTTGGCTTCAGGGGTCGGCAACCCAACATGTTGAAAGAGCCATATTGGACCAAAAAAAAAAAAAAAAAATCTGTCTGGAGCCGGCAAAAATGAAAAGCCTTATATAAGCCTTATAATGAAGGCAACACATGCTGTAAGTGTCTATATTAGCTATATTAGCCTTCTATCAAAATGACTAAGTAGGCTACAAATACATAATGAGCATTCATGATTAAATGTTTATTTTCCCTGCAGCGCATCCTGGAGAGAATATTGAAATGTAATATTTATTCTACACATTTTTACAGCGTTGGAAAACGTTAAGAATGTTTGTGTCATGTCTGTCCTCCTACCGAAACCATATAAAAAAAAAAAAAACTTTTCCATTTTCATACATTTTTGAAAAAGCTCCAGGGAGCCACTAGGGCGGCGCTAAAGAGCCGCATGCGCCTCTAGAGCCACGGGTTGCTGACCCCCGCTTTAGTTGCTTGTGTGTGTGTGTGTGTGTGTGTGTGTGTGTGTGTGTGTGTTCACAGCAGCATGTCTGCCTCTAGCGACAGGTGATGCTTATTAAAAGAAGACATTTGATTGGCTGTTGAGTGACTCTGAGGTAAATTAAAGCTTTGGGACTTTCCACTGCTGAGTTCAGCAACATCAAACCTCTGATCATGTGACACTTTAGTCACATGACACACACACACACACACACACACACACACACACACACACACACACACACACACACACACACACACACACACACACACACAGAGCAAACATCAGAACAGAAACTCTCTGCTTCCCTAAAACATAAACCACTGAAGCGGATTATTCCAGAATGTTGACTGATGACTCCTACATAACAGCATAAAATGTTCCTTCCATGCCTTGGCTTTTACCCCTTATTATACCATTTTTTTTTTTTTTTTTTTTTTTTTACTATTTTGAAAAACAAGCATTTTGAAACATTTCAAATAGCTGATCTACAAGCTCACAATGTGTCGATGTCAATGCTGTTTGAAGTGTTTGGGAAATGCTTTCTTTTCTTTCTTTTCTTTTTTTTAAATAGTAAACAAAGACCTTTAGGGATAAGGACATATAGCTAACATTGTGCACATAGTGTGTACATTGTGTGTACATTGTGTACATGGTGTGTACATTGTGTACATTGTGTTGAACCATTCTCAATGCAACATCAATGCAGTTGGAAAAAGTACTCACATATTTTACTTAAAGGAGTAGTTCACCCCCAAAACGATATTTCTTTCTATTGATTTTATTTTGCATTTTTTAAAAATCAATATCTTTTTTTTAAACTCAAGTCTTCATGGGGTAAGTAATGAATAGGGTAAAAAACATGTTAGGGTGAAATATTCCTTTATGTAAAAGTATTGCAACGGTCGCCTAAACCTAACCCAAACCCTAACCCTAACCTCAGTAAAACTATTTCTAAACCTAACCCAAACCCTTAGTCGAACTAATGAAACGTAGAAATAGCAAGATTTCCCAGAATAAAAGTGTAGTGTGAGTGAAAGTAGAAAAAGTATTGACATCAAAATGTACTTTAAATTACCAAAAGTAAAAGCACTCATTATGCAGAATGTCCCATTTCACAAGTTCTCAAATGTATACAAAAATCTTTTGAAACTAGTAGATCTACAAGCTCACAATGTGTCACGATGTGATGCATTGTGAGCTTATAAATCTGCTAGTCCAGTGTTTCTCAACCTTTTCAGGCCGCGAACCCCAAAATAATCATATTTTAACTGGGGACCCCCATCAGCCCACCCTGACGAGCACTAAGAGTTGAGGCATTACATTTTGTATGAAACGGTTCTATTGTGAAAATATGTAGATCTGCTATTTTCAAAATGTCTGCCTCTAATATTTGATGATTTGGCCAATGTTTAATTTGTTATTTTAGAGGTATTAAAAAGTCCTTAAATTGTCACTTTATAAATGTGCAGATACCCTCTATACACTTAAACTTTATGTTGGTTTGTTTACTGTTGAGAGAGAAAACAATGTTGCAACATTAAGTTAATCATCTGGGGACCCCCCAAAAATAATTTGGGGACCCCCCTAGGGGTACCGACCCTCAGGTTGAGAACCACAGTGGTAGTGGACCCTCAAGCTTGCAGTACCGCAGTTGACCACTGCACTGTAGTGGTCAATCCACCCCCCCCCCCCCCCCCACCCCCCACCCTCAGTCCTCAGGCCTGTTCTGGATCAGTTAACCTTATCTGTAAATTAACTTTAACCTCCCATCCTATTTTAATTACACTTTAATTTAATACACTTCTTTCTTCATTTCTTTCTTTCTTTCTACCTACCTACTGTACATACATACATATACAGTAACTTATAATGCATTTCTCTCAAAAAGTTCAGAATCGTCTTCCCCGGAGACAGATGACACAACGTAGAATCTTTAATCTGATTGGCTGATTTCTCCTTAGACTACAGAGCAGCCCCTCCTTCCCTCAGTGTCAGACGACAGAGTTTCTGTTGAAGACAACATCCATTAGTTTAACTGTGTTTATTTTAATCACTTTATTTTAATCAGTTTATTTCAGTGTTTATTCAGATCAGTTGAGTTCAGATTGTCTCTGAGGATGAAGATCACAGCCTCCCTCCTCATCCTCCTCTCTGTACTTCATGTCAAAGCAGGAGGTAAGAATCACATTTATGTTATTATGATGTGATATTTAATATTATCATTGTTATGCGATATTTCATATTGTGTTTTATTAAATATGTGTTGCTATGTACAGTATAGGACTATATAACAACTTTTTGTCTCACACACACACACACACACACACACACACACACACACACACACACACACACACACACACACACACACACACTAACCAACTGATTTCAGTGTGAATTTATTTCTGTGTGACATGAAGCTACACACTTCATATATTCATGTTTATAACCAAACATGAATGAAGGATATTCCACTTTCAACAGGGAGACAGCTTATAGGCTTCTGCTCTCCCCACAAACACCCATTGTAACTTCAAACTTCATTTTAACCATGAAAAAAACACCCATTATTTTTTCTGTTCACTCATACATAATACGTGACCAGGCCATGTTTTTTCCATAACCTTTTTCATTTATTTTTGATAATTATTTGGGAAAATGGAAAAAAATGAAATACAAAAAGTAATTTTGATATAACATCATCTTTGTTTTCTTAACAGTTGTACATGAGGATATTCAAGTCGTTGGATGTTCAGACACAGAAGGAGAGTACATGTCAGGACTGGATGGTGAGGTGAAGTGGTACGCTGACTACATCAAAGGGAAGATGGTGTCTCCTGTTCCTGACTATATAGATCCATCCACTGGTGATTATCTAAATGCTGTGGGTCTGCTGCATACCTGCAGAGGCAACCTGGCCATCGTTCGCAAGCTCTTCAAGAACCCACCACTGAAACAAGGTACACAAATACTAAATATCAACACAACAATAATACTGTTGTTGAATGTTTGTGCACGCACATTCACTGTGTGTGTGTGTGTGTGTGTGTGTGTGTGTGTGTGTGTGTGTGTACAGAACAACCAGACACCAGGCTGTATCCCAGAGATCATGTAGAAGTGGGCGTGGCCAACACTCTCATCTGTCATGTGACCGGGTTCTTTCCTGCTCCAGTGAGCATCAGCTGGACCAGGAACACCCTCAACCTGACTGATGACATCACTGATGACATCACTACCAGCGTCCCGTTCCCCAAAGATGGAACCTTCTACCAGTTCTCCAGACTGAAGTTCACTCCAGAGCAGGGAGACATCTACAGCTGTACGGTCAACCACCAATCACTGCCTGGACCTGAGACCTCCATGTGGGGTGAGAACGTGTGTGTGTGTGTGTGTGTGTGTGGGTCTCCAGATGTGTGGGTCAGATGCTAAAGGGGCGAGAAACCCTGTCTCTTTATTTGTTTTATCAGAATTCAGATAATGAAAAGAAATCTAAAATTTAAGCGTGGTTATGTTTTGTTGTGGGGGAAGGGGCGGAGTTGAGCATATGTAGTGATGCGCGGAAGCGGGGATTGAACCTGGGACTCCCACTCGCCAGTCCAACGCACAACCAGTCGTGCTAATAGGGCTGAGCCCGATTAGCAGGGCTGTTGTCGCTGGTTCATGGCTGGTACTAACTGTGGGGCTACAATCACCCCCCTGATCTTTGGAGCGCGCCCTCGCACTTCACACTTCACGCCGCGGACCGCCGCACACGACGTGGACCTGTCCCTCACGCGAGGATATCACGCTCCTCATGCTGCCGACAACGCCAGATTGCTAATTAGCACGACTGGTTGTGCGTTGGACTGGCGAGTGGGAGTCCTGGGTTCAATCCCCGCTTCTGCGCATCACTACACATGCATAGCATTATACTCTTAGTTAAAACTAGCCATTACAGGTATCATTATAGATTCCACAACTCCATGTTATATTTACCGGTAAAAATGTGTAAGTCTTTTACAAACAAGCTGTCTGGAATTTATCCATGGTTTAACTTTTCTCCACCCGTACTCATGTGGTTTTATCCGTGGGGACAACCGGAGCGCTGGATGCTGGTAGCATTGTGGGCTATTTTCTGACTGTGTGTCAGTGTGTGTCTGCTTTCGCGACGCTTGTATAGTGTTTCTACATTGCAGTAAACAGTGTTTCTATCACTGAGTCGAACAGCCCTGCCCCACAACAGCAGCAGCCGCATAACAGCGCTCTCTCACAGCATGTAAACACGGTGGTGATTCGGCTTGGAACGAGTCAGTGACCATTGAAAATACTAATATTATCATATTAGTATTGTCAATGGTCGTTGACACCAAATACGAAGAAACTAAACTAAAAAATCTAAAGAACTGTCTGACTTGTGAGAGAGAATCAGGAAACACACACACACACACACACACACACACACACACACACACACACACACACACACACACACACACACACACACACACAGGTCTGTTGACGGAGTCTCTGCTCTCTGGCTGCAAGTAGCCTACAGTGAAACCACGCCCCCTTGATACAAATCATAAAACAAACATTAATATTAATTAGAGATGGCCGTGTCATGCAGCATTCATATAATTGATTGAGCTAATATGTAATGGGTGGCGCCAAATATTTATTTTCTACACAGAAACTGGAAGTACAGAGATAGCTACAGAAAGCGCAGAAAGCTCTGAAACCACAAGCCTATGGGCAAATTGAACCATATCATTGCTCCCTATCACAAGTGACTCATTGATACAGTTATAGAAACAATTATATTGGGTTTCATATTCTTTTATTCCGTGTGTGTGTGTGTGTGTGTGTGTGTGTGTGTGTGTGTGTGTGTGTGTGTGTGTGTGTGTGTGTGTGTGTGTCTCCAGATGTGGACATCCAGCATCAGTCCAGTGTGGGTCCAGATGTGTACTGTGCAGTAGGACTGACCATCGCTGTGCTGGGCCTGGGGGTTGCCATGAGAACCTTCTTCCTCATCAAAGGAAACCAGTGCAACAATTAAAATATCATTCATCTTATTCCTGGAGTGTTTTTAAAGTAACAGATCTACAAGCTCACAATGTGTTACAATGTGACTTGTTGTGACCTTGTAGATCTACTATTTTCAAATAGCCGATGTAAAGTGGTAAAACGTATTTAGCCTTGTTGATTCTATTGGGCTTGTTTTCATAAACCTAGTCGCTTGTCTCTCTTTCAAAACCTGGCAACACAATGATTACCTGCAGTACACATGCAGCCCACTAGGGAACGGGTCGGGGCCCCGCGGGTACCCGACAGGTACCTGTGTTTGACGGGTGAAAACGGGTGGAATATATAGGTCTACTATTATAAATTTGCGGGGACGGGTATGGGCGGTGCGCAACTAAACACGGGCGGGTGACATTTTATTCAGAAAATCAGCAAATCAACTGTTTTTGCCTAAACAACGTCACTGGAGCGCACACAGAGAGCAGCAGGAGAACCACAGCATGCATACAGCACTGTTTAGCCTAGACGTCAAGTCACACACACAGGAGCAGCTGGAGCCACAGACAGACAGAGTGAACAGAACATCAATGTAACTCCTGATTTTCACAATAAAAATGAGATGCAGTAAATAATGTTCATTAAATCATTTATTGTTGTCATTTATCATTTATGACTTCATGTTCAGCCTGATCAAATCACAAATGACTTCTAGTTTATAATGAAATATAATAATATTTATAATAATAAGACGTTGTAAGGGTCCCATATAGACCGTTCCTGACAACCTTTGCAGCATATCACGCCACATCTCTCAATTTCCTGTCAGTCTGTCATGTGAAAAAGGCATCCAAATCCCAACCAAGCTTCATGGACCTGAGAACTAGCGAGTACCGGCACCGGGGACCAGACAGTTTATCCCCAGTTTGAGATGAAAGGCTTCGCTAGAGTAGGTTTTAAGGTTTCTAGGTTTGACTGTTTTGTGACCATCAGCTTTGGACTTATGTATTTTACGGGTACATTAAATCATATCATGATCACTTAGACCACATACGATAGTCCCACTCGAGGTGATTTTACATTTGTCCGTGGTTACAATGAGATCTATGATAGTTTGAGAATGGTCTGTCACCCTGGTTTTAAGTACAGAATAGTACTGGAGTAAATGTAATTACGGCAGTTACTTTACACCAGTGGTTCTCAACCTGTGGGTCGGGACCCCCATGGGGATCCTCAAATTATTTTGGGGGGTCCCCAGATGTTTAACCTAATGTGCAACATTGTTTTCTCACTCAACAGTAAACAAACCAACATACAGTTTAAGTGTATAGACTATAGAGGGTATCTGCAAATGTTTCTAAAGTGTATTTAATACCTCTAAAATGACAAATTAAACATTTGCCAAATTGTCAAATATTAAGAGGCAGCAATTGTGAAAATAGCATTTGTATTGCCTCAACTCTTAGGGTGGGGGGGTCCCCCGTTATAATATGATTATTTTGGGGGTCGCGGCCTGAAAAGGTTGATAACCACTGCTTTACACCACTGAAGCCATCATTTCAATGAGGGGCAGAACCTTTAGCACACAAAGATCACAACTTGTTTATTGGAAGCAATTAGCATGTCTGAGGGGATCGCAGAAACCTCCAGCAGCCATTTAGCCAAGGCAATAGCTAGACAATGGGGTGGAAAGGGGGCAAAAGATAGTCTCGGCCATGCCTTTTGGCCTGGTGGAGACAATTATGCCCTGTTTTCAAGTTTTTTCAAAAATGACGTCAATTTTGAAATTCACGCCATGTGAAAACGGCCACTTATTTTGTGTTCCAGGAGTTTTGGAGTCCGAAATTTGACGGCAAAATCCCTATTTTTTGCTGAAAGTACCGTGAGAATACAAATTTCCCTTCAGTGAAAACGGATACCGTGATTTATTTGACAAGCAGGTGCGTAAGAAGCCAATAATAACAGTTAAATCATTGTATTTGGGATTGAAAACAATCTGAACGTGAATGTAGTAGAAATAAAATACAGCTTCACCTTGCATTAGAGTAAGAGTAGAGTTGCATTGTGACCATGGCTGACTGCCTGCAAGTGCAATGATTTCTCAACGGCAGCTCCGCTATCTGTGGAGGGACTGGAGAGGTTCCGAAAGAAACAAGCTGTTCTCAACAAGGTGCATCATTAGTTTATCGTCGTTGTGTGATGATTAAAAGTCTTTTGAGCAGAGAGCGAGTCCACAGCTAATCTAAAGCCCACAGGTGCAACACATTGCATTAGATGCTTTCTGAACGGACCTTATGTGTTGTTGTTGCTGAGCATGAAGAATATTTTGTTTTAGTAAATCCATTTGTAGCGTTCAGAGTGAGAGAGAGAAGAGAGAAGACGAGACAGGCACCGATGCCACCGCACCGAATCGAACTTTAAAATTGCCCTGAAAAACCACTTACAGGCAGCAGCCGTTCGCAACTGGTAAAAAAACTAACCTAGCCCAACCCTACCCTCCCCTGCCCCTTCTTTGTATATACTTACTGTTTGTTTAGACTTACTGTTTTCTTTTTTCGTTCTCTCATTTTATTTTATTTACATATCTACTGCATAGTACTGTGTTCTATTCGTCTGTCATTCAATGTTATAGAAGATACTTAAATGGTTTCCTGTGGAAATAAGCTTAGTCTTTTCATGGATCTCCTTTTAGTAGACCTTGTACCAGTGAACTGTACCGTCATGAAACTGTACCTTTTCCTATGCAAACTTCTAATAAAGTCTTCAATCAATCAATCAATCAATCAATCAATCAATCAATCAATCAATCAAACTGGAGAGAGTGTTTTTTGCAGGTCTTTCAGTCCGAGTGTTGCCATGTCTGCTAATTATAAGTGACTCTGGGCTTGATTTCCGTAAAGTTGCTTGTAGACCTATAAGTTGCTGGTTGCGTTTTATTTGTTGTGAACTAAGTAACTAAAAGCTAATGTGGCGATGTGTATAGTTTTAAAGTGCTTGTGTGGCCTAGATAATATCACTTTTTGGGGCTTATTTTCGTACCCCTGGTTGCTTATTTTCTCTCACAAAATCTGGCAACACTGGTTTTCATGCCGCTACAATGGTTTAGTGAAAACTAGCGATAATACCCCAAATCTAATGGTACGCAATATCTGCCTTGTAGCAATTTAAAATGTTATAATGCAAAAGGACTGTTTCTCTTCCCCACTATAATAAAAGCAATAGGCCTAATACATCCATGGAACAGTACTGTGAATAGTGTAAACAAGACACTGGTGCATTGAAACACATACATGCAGTACATGAGTTCATCGAATATTAGGTTTGATGCCTGCCTGGTAACAAGTGATGAGAGTGAATAGTGTTTTTTCATTGGTTGTTGTATAGTAGAGACTATCGGAGGAGTGAGTTAGTGTTCATTTCTCTGAAACATCTCAACTCATCAACACTTCAACTAAACTCTGAAACATCTCAACTCATCATGACTTCATCTAATCTCTGGCTCTGTGTTTCACTGAGTTTCATCTGTTTCTATGCAGCAGGTACACTTTATTTACTAAAACTTTCATACAGTAAATTCATCATTATACATTATAGAGTTAATATTATTATTAATAATATATTTGACTATTTATTATTCTATTTCCAGATGGATATGAACAGTATGATGTTGGCCGCTGTGTGTTCAACTCCAGTGAGCTGGAGGACATACAGTACATCAGATCATATTATTACAATAAAGACGAGTTCATCAGGTGGGACAGCAGAGTAGGGAAGGTTGTAGGATACACTGAGCTTGGTGTGAAGCAGGCAGAGAGCTGGAATAATGATCCTATGAGAATGGCTTCACTGAGAGCACAGAGAGAGAGACTCTGCAAAGGCAACATTGGAAACGACTACCCCGCTGCTCTGGATAAGAGAGGTGAGCTGATCACATCATCAACACACATCACCTTATAAACTATACTTATTACTGATATAATACTACTACTACTAAAAATAATAATAATACTCTGTATGTACTGATTATGCCTAACACTCTACAACACCCAATGAAAAAAACAAGATTCGACCTCATCACTTGTTACCAGGCAGACGTCAAACCAACAATTATCATTAGTCATTGCAGTTGTTAGGGTAATAATAATTATAATAATTGTTGTTGTTGTTGTAATTATTATTATTATTATTATAATGACATTACTGATGTATGATCTTTATTCATATTAATGATGTAATAAATTAATAAACAACACTAGTAGTGTACAGACTTCACTACTAGTGTGTTGGGTAGTAACTATTTACTAACTTATAAATATGACGGTAATATTATTACTTTCCCCAGTGATTAGTAGTCTAACTTATTACAACTGCTTTAACAGTCATAAAGTTATTGATGCAAGTAACATTTAGTTACAAAGTTACAATGTTGATTTGTTTACACGTATAAACTCTATTAAACCACTTACATTTGGAAAATAACAGATCTACAAGACACATTGTTAGCTTGTAGATCTGATGACGTAATGTATATGCATATTATTACTTTTTAAAGGAGTAATAAGAAAATAGTAACATATTACTCTTCATGATTACCTTTGGTCATAATATGAAAAAAATTAAATTAAATTCTTACAAATAAAAATAATGTAATTTCAGTGAAGCCTGAAGTGCGCCTGGCCTCAGCAGCCCCCTCCGGTGGTAGACATTCACACATGCTGGTGTGCAGCGCCTACAAGTTCTATCCTAAACTGATCATCATCACCTGGCTGAGAGACGGACAACCCACCACCTCTGATGTCACTTCCACCGATGAGGTGTCAGATGGTGATTGGTCCTACCAGTACCACTCCTTCCTGGAGTACACACCCAGGTACACACCTAATAGACACCCATACATTCCACTACACACCTAAAAGACACCTATACATTCCACTACACACCTAATAGACACCTATACATTCCACATACACCCAGTACACACCTAATAAACACCTATACACCCAGGTACACACCTAATAGACACCTATACATTCCACTACACACCCAGGTACACACCTAATAGACACCTATACATTCCACTACACACCTAATAGACACCTATACATTCCACTACACACCTAATAGACACCTATGCATTCCACTACACACCCAGGTACACACCTAATAAACACCTATACATTCTACTACACACCCGGCAGGTACACACCTAATAGACACCTAAACATTTTGCATTCCACATTATGTCCACTATGTTCTTAACTAATAGATAATTCATTATGTCCACTATGTTCTTATAATTAATTGTGTCCACTATGTTCTTAGTTAAAGGGGGCGGGACACCGGACGAAATTTAGCATTATGATACAGTAGGTCACGTGGTCTTTCTTCAAACGGTCTGAAAAGGAGGCGGGGCCGTATCAGTTAGTAGTGAATGTATACTTCGTCCGTCGTGCGGTGCCGCGCAATGTATACTTCATCCGTTGTGCGGTGCCGCGCACAACGTGATGCCTTTGTTAGCGACCGCACGGCTATTTGCGAGAGCTATTGTACACACTACACACACACACACAAACGCGCGCGCGCGAAAGCACACACACACACACACACACACTGTTGTATGAGCCACGGAGTCACGGACCTCCTCTGCGGAGGAGGAGGAGGAGGAGGAGGAGAAGATCGCTGGACCCTCGTTTACGCTTGCTCCGGTGTCCCGGGTGCTCCAGTCAGGTTAGGGCAAGAGACAGCAGGGTATGGCCGAATAAACTGTCTCATAGACGGGGAGAAGCGTGTTGACCCTCGTACACCTTTTTTGACACCTTTTTTGAAGAAGACATGTACTTTTTTATCGGTCTAACCATTGATTTTATAGCGAATGCTATATCATTTTTACCCCTAGAACTGATAGTTTTAAAGTTGGTTTAGAAAGTCGGAAACATACCTCGGACAGCTTTTTTGGGGGCAGTTTCAAAAGATAATGATATGGATACTCGACTCCACGAGTCTCCGCCCCTCCCCCCATATTAGCCCAATCAAATTAATTTATTTCGGTTACTGTACAGAAAGTACTACTTTCAGTACAGTAACTACAATAAATTAATTTGATTGGGTCATTTAACATGGGGGTACATGACATCATTAAAAAAATTGGCTAATTTGATAGCCATAATTAGCTGTTTTGGCCGTGTCACGCCCACTTTAATAGATAATTAGATGCATGTTGAAGCTGTATTTGTGTTCGGACATGTTAGAAACAAAACTAAGTTAAATTGGCAATTGCGAGTTCTAAACACAGTACTTCTATCACAGTGTATGTCACTATGCTTATATGTGCACTGCTCAAACATTAATTGATTACAAAACCAAACAGAATGATTACAAGCATTTATATAAATAGTAGACCTATTACAAACAGCAGCCAGGGAATAGCCTAGTAGCCAAGAGGTCTGACACCATTTTACGTATTTAAATGCTTTGTTCAAATAAACACCCAAATAAAAGTCTGCATATTATTTGCAGAGGGGCTTTTAATTGACGTTTCTTCAGCCTAATTGGAACTGTAACCAAATATTGGCCCGGTGCAGACAGGTGTAAAAATACATAAAAGCATGTTGCAAATAGACTGGTTATTTACTCGCCCGGGGTCCAAATCAATTTTGCCCATTAAATGCTGAGACTGCTATTTGGAAATATATACGATATGCACAAAATATTTGAATCAAACATATTTTAGACTTTATGTAGTGTCAGATTTGGCCTATGAGAGAAGTCTCTGGCCGTGAGCCAACTGATTGCCATGACAACCTCAGCCTAAGCTTCCCCACACATGTGATACTATAGGCTACTACTAGAGAGATTGATTGATTGATTGATTGATTGATTGATTGATTGATTGATTGATTGAAGACTTTATTAGAAATTGAATAGGAAAAGGTACAGTTTCATGACAGTACAGTTCACTGGTACAAGGTCAACTGAAAGTAGATCCTAGTAAGCTTTTTGGCTTATTTACACTGGAAACCTTTAAGTATCTCATATAACATTGAATGACAGACGGATAGAACACAGTACTATGCAGTAGATATGTTCAAGAAAACAATATAGATGAGAGGGAGGGTAAGGCTAGGCTAGGTCTAACTTTACCAGTTACGAGCGGCTGCTGCCTGTAAGTGGTTTTTCAGGGCGATTTTAAAGGATGATAGTGATCCACACTCCTTTAAGGCCTTCGGTAGGGCGTTCCACATTTTGGTTGTATAGCAGAAGAACGAGTTTGACCCTTTGTTTGAGTTGACTTTGTGAACATGATCTGTGGCGCTGTCTCTGGTGTTGTAATTGTGGACATTCTTGACGTTTGTAAAGTAGCTAGCTATAGCTATACACATTAATTGTGTGTGTGTGTGTGTGTGTGTGTGTGTGTGTGTGTGTGTGTGTGTGTGTGTGTGTGTGTGTGTGTGTGTGTGTGTGTGTGTGTGTGTGTGTGGTACAGATCAGGAGAGAAGGTCTCATGCATGGTGGAACACCCCGATCTCTGGGAGCCCCTAGTGGTGGACTGGGGTAAGTGACTCTACTGTAATGTTCACTGTACTCTGCTGTAATCCACTGTCCTGCAAAGACAAAGTACAAAATGATTGAATGTTAGCAGTTTGGGAAAAGAAAAACACAAAGGAAAGTACAGTTCAATACAAGATCTGCTAAAAGGATTTTAAACCCAAGAAATAAGCCTATGGCTTGTTTCGAAAGCCCTAAAAACAAACGCCCTAAAACAAACTCGCCCCAAACTCGTTTCCCAACGGGTCTGTGGCCTTAAACTAGATGCAGATTAGACTAAAATCAAATCTGTGCTTCTGGAGGTCCCTGGGAAAAAAAGTTTGCGATAGGGGTCCATCCGTGGAACAAAATATTTTGAGATGGGGGAGGGGGGGTCCTTAACCACTGATAAGCACATTCTACATAATGTCTTCTAAATCATAACAATTTTCTGAAAAGAAAAAAAAACTTATGTTGCCATCAGTGTTTCTCAAACTTTGTCATGTGAAGGACCCCCAGAATGATATGTATTTGGCCACGGACCCCCATCACAAAATATTATGTTCCAGTGACCCCCAGAAGCAAATATTTGATTTTAGTCTATTCTGCATCTAGCTTAAGGCCACAGACCCGTTGGGAAACGAGTTTAGGGTGAGTTTGTTTTAGGGCGAGTTTTCCGGTTACCCTTGTTTCCATTGGGGTCCTTTGTACTCAATTCATCAGATTTTGTGTAACTTAACATTTTAGGACACATTGACTTATTTATTATTTAGTCTCAGCGGTCGAATCAGCCTTCATGATTTTGGGGGGAAAACAATTACTTCAAGACCGACCAATTGAAACACTTTGAAGCCCTTTTATCAGTTACACTTTTGTGTAGCCTAATTACTGCAGTGAACTTTGCCTTTTTTTTTTCCTTTTAATATTTTTTATCCCTTGGCTTTTGCAACCCATTTTTCTCACCCCGTGACTACAATCTGTAGTCCTGGTTTCCGCTCTCCCCCTGCCGCGCCAGGGGACATTGGGGAGCACCCGGCTGGCTAGGGGGAGGTAGTATAGAAACCAGGACTACTGCATGTTTTTGTGCGAGGGGCTATGCCCAAGGAGACACGGGGAGAACATGCAAACTCACCACAGAGAGGAACTTTGCCTTTTAGTACAGTATAGTACTTTTAGTACAGTATTTTTATAGCTTGTAGACGGTCTACAACATGTTCATAATTCTTATCTATTTCTTATTATTATTTGACAATTTGACCAGTTTTTACAGTATATTTCTGTTGATTACTTTTGTTGCAGTAATGTTCTTTTTACTTTTCTTATGTATTAAAATGGCCTTAGACTGTCATATTTAGGATTTGTAAATCTCCTTCAGGATTTATTTTAAGATTTTAGATACGAGTGTATCAATGAGTGATTTTCTTTTTTTTAACAATTTTTCTGCCATTTTAAACATAGCTGTAGTAAGCAGCTGCCAAATTGTCCTTACCTTTTAACGTGGGCATGTGCACGCATAGTGCATCGCGACTCATGTAGTAGACCGGTAGACAAGATGACAGCTTTCGAATAAAAAAAAAATCCATTGGAATAGACAAATCCGTTGCCAGGCGTATCCGCCGGTGTTACATAAGAAAACATTGGAAACGGCCAGTTGTGCGCTATGGTAACACGTGGACACTTTCGCGCACATAGCAGACGATATGTGTGCGGATCATATGCCAGGCAGGCACAAGAATCAATCAGCTATCAAATAAAACAAAAACGCGTGAAAAAAGACGATGAAATGAACGTGCTGCTCCTTCCTCCGTTCACAATGTAAACAGTTGGGACGGCAGCTACGATTGGGCCTTGGACAGGATACGGAAACCTAGATCCGGTCAGAACCGGAAATACGGCAGGATACAGTTAGTGGGCGGGCCTAAGACTCCGAAACGGCTATATACAGCGATCATACTTTTAATCGTTTCATAATGATTAAAGCTAATTAAATTTCCGGGAACGACGGGCATCGCAGCGTGGTACAGCGGGAAATCAACGGTTTCGACGGGGATCGCGGGAAATGAGTTCATCTAAATTTCATCCATTGGCTTCTTCTCCCATGTGCTGAGCTTTGTTGACTGTTGATTTGATTTACCGGTATGATCGGTACCCCTGAATTATTTATTATTATAGGTCTGAAATTATTTAATCTAAATGAACCAGTTAATGGTATTAATGTGTTTATTATATGATCAGATGATTCCATGCCAGAGCCAGAGTGGAACAAGATGTATTGTATTGTATTGTATTGTATTGTATTGTATCGTATCGTATCGTATCGTATTGTATTAATGTGTTTATCATATGATCAGATGATTCCATGCCAGAGGCAGAGTGGAACAAGATGGCCCTCGGAACATTTGGTCTGGTTGTTGGGGGCGTGGCCATGGGCGTGTCTGGATTCATCTACTACCAATGGAGGAGGAGGAGAGGTCATTAACATATTTAATTAACACATGTCATTAAATGTAACCAGGATGATTCATCTACTGCCAATGGAGCAACCTATGAATTGTTTCCATTGGGGTCCTTTGTACTCCATTAATCGAAAACATTTAATCACAACAAACAAATATACAATACTATGCCAAAACATAATATAAACAGTTAGAAATAAAACAAGACAAATACATACATAATAAATATGTAACCCTAAAGCTGGCTGCACACTGCTGCATTTTCCGGGACGAATATCGGAGTGAATTTCGGAGCGCGCAGATAAAAAATCAACCTCACGTTATGTCAGTCACGTTTGCACACTGCCGCCCGTTTCGCGCACCACTCGGTCCCTTGCTCTCTCTATCAATCTCTCTCTCCTTGCCCTGAAAAACGCATTTCGCAACGAAAAACGCAGCAGTGTGCAAAGACCTTAACCCATTCATACTGGGAGCAGTTCTGAATTGCAGTCACCTGTTTGAACTCAAATTGTATTCGACGACATTAGTAATAACAGCAGAACAGCAATAGCGGCTATAGGTGGTACTTAACGATGTAGTTTGTTATTAAATTATGCAAATGGGGAAGGTTTGTCTATTAATAGACTGTTTAAACAATCAGATCACTGATGAGGACTGTGGGAGACAGGGCAAATAAAATAAATGCTTGTTTCTTCTTTCTTTTTGTCCTCTCTTTTTCCTCAATATCATCCGGACTGGACCACTTCCTACCAGGACGCATTCCTGTTCCCACAAACTGAAGGTGAGAAGATATCAAACACCAAACATAGCCGACCTCCAACGCTGAGAAGCGGTGTGAGCTTGGAGTCCAAGCTCACAACGTGTCTCAGCGTGACGGGTTGTGATGAGCTTGGATGTCTGCTATTTCTGGTATTCTCACCAAAAGGTTATTTTATAAATGTCAACCCCTGCCTCCCTAATACTGTGGTAACTAGAGGTAATCAGACCAGCAAGATAACCAGTGGTAATCAGAGGCTACAACACAAAGCTTACAAACACAGTCATCTGCAGTCAGTGTAACAACCCTTTAATGGGGAAGCTAAACAGAATAGTCTACACCTAGAACCATGTCAACCTACACTAGGAGCACAGAACACCAACGGCAAACAAAGCATCCAAAAAGATAAGGATCCTGATCCTAAATGTGGTTATGTCTACCAGGTTATGTTTGTGATATGGAGTAATGCAATTAGATTGATTAATATGTTGTACACTTGTTGTAACAGTCAGATTACAGATTTAATGTGGTTACATTTATATTAATATTTAACCAATCACATTGAATGTTAACTGGTTTAAAAGGTCCAATCAGTCTAATTCTGATTGGTTCATTGTTTCACTGTCATTCTAACTGGACCATTGTGTTTCCACAGATGCAGGCAGTCATTGATGCCCCCTGCTGGGGAGAGGAGGAACTACACGTCCGACCAGTCAGCTGTTAAATACTAATCATAATAATTAATAATAATACCATTAAATACAAATAGTTAAAGGAGCTGGGCCTATAGTCAACTTTTTCTTGAAAAACGGATGCTAAAATAAAAATAATGTTTCGAAAATATTTTATAAAAGAATACGCTTCATATGTTTCTATTCAAAAATGACCACAAAAAGTGTAAAATAATGATAAAATAATCATTTTGGCCATTGTCAGACCGACACTTTGTTTACATTCTAGTCTATAGACTAGGATGTAAACAAAGTGTCGGCCCTACAATGAAAAAGTTGACTATAGCTCCTTTAATAATGATATCAAATCAATCAAATCAAACTTTATTTATATAGCACATTTAAAAACGACAGTGTCGACCAAAGTGCTGTAGGCTACAACAAAAGAAAAACAGTGCATCAAGAAGCAACCAAATACGATCAAATAAACTTTGACGTTTTTTGAAGTAAAAACTTAAGCTGTGGTTAAAAGCCAAATTAATAAAGTGAGTTTTAAGGAGGAACGTAAAACCCTGGATGGACGGGGCAGACCTGAAGCTCCATCGCCCCTGAATCAAACATTTATATTATGTGTCATCTAAACAACAAGCTAAGGATAAAGGTCATTATAGGGTTACATTGTGTGAGCCTACATCAAATCAAATTACATTTTATATTTTTATAAATATTTCATATTTTTTATGAAAATATTTTATGGTTGTCAATCACGCTGAGAGTAAATCTCTCAAGAACAGATTCCGTGGAAAAACTATTTTTACGTTGGGTCCCCAGATTGTGCTTAGAGCGACTGAGTCAAACCTTGTGTCATGGCAATGATCCGGTTAAAAAAAGTGTTTTCCCCCTCACATAATGTGAATCAATTCGGGTTATTCTCGCTTGTTGCGTTACGAGTTAGAATAGTTAATGGACATATCAAATGATTAGTATACCAAAATAAACTAAACGATTATTATAGATAGGCGAGGCCTATACCAAAATAGGTTCCGTCAAGTCAAGACAACGGATTGGAATTCAGCCTTAGAGTGACTGAGCACTAGTGAGAGTCTAACCTCGTGTCATGAGGGGGAAAAAGCTTTCTTAATGCCATGACAGTCATGGCATGATCCGGTTAAGAAAGTCATTTTTCACCTCACATAATGTGAATCAATTGGGTTTATTCTCGCCAGTCGTGCTACGAGTTAGAATAGTTAATGGACATACCAAACGATTATTATACCAAAATAAACGAAAAGATTATTATAGGCTATATACCAAAATAGGTTCCGTCTTATGTAATGTTGATGACGTCATGTTACTTCCTCAAGGCAGTGTTCAAGAGAACTGACCCAAAACAGACCATCTCCAAGCTCACAACGCGTCGCGCGATTTGGAGATCGTCTGTTTTTTTGTTTTTTTTTACCAAAAGTGCCCTTGAAAAAAAAATCTTGAAACATAAAGATGAAAGAAAAAAAAGAAAGAAAATTATTATATATTTTTTTTATAGTTTTATTTTTGCAAAATCTCTTATGAGGGTCCCTGGTACAACATATTTTCAGATGAGGATCCATGTGAAAATATGTCCTTCTGGTGGGGGCTCCTCACTGGCAGATGAGCCAATAGGATACCACAGCAGTGGAAATAATGAATTAGCATAATGACTAAATTGAAGAGAAGCAGGTGTGAACAATAATCGGCTATTTATAAAAAAAGAGAACAAAATAAATCAGTGACAACACTTGTATTGTGTTGTACATTTACCTTATAATATTACCCAGAGCAGTATAATCAGAGAGTGGTGTCACCGAGGGGTCTAAAAATGAACTGCGTCACGTGACCCATGTTTCAGCTGTAAAGTGACAAGCGGTAGATTTAAATAACATTGGTTTCAATAGAAGCGTCGCAAACATCGGCATTTTTAGGTAAATATACAACATTACAACCATTTTAAAGTATTTTACAGGGATAACCAAAGTCTCTTTGATATTTACTTTACACTATTGCCAAAAAACGATGTAAAATAACGTGGTTTAAGATCCTTGAAGTCGGGCTGTTGCCCTGTCACTGGCTAATCAATGCGTCGCAGTAACGTTGTTAACATGCACAATAGCACCACCGTGTGGCAGCTGAAAGTAAGGCAATGAAAGGCATGTACTCTGTTATCGTGAGACTGTCAGTTGCTATTGCTTTCTAACCAATTCTCGCGATTTGTCACTTTAGAAGCTCCCCACGAGCCGCCATTGGACTCGCCCCATGAAGTGAACGTAGTTGGCCTAACTCTTCATTCTAGGGCTCTGATATTACCTATTATACCACAGGTAGTTCTGTCCAAGCAATTTGATTGGTTGAAATAGGCTCCCGAGCCGTGCTCAAACGAGCATGACATCACATCGAGCCGTTCTCAAATTAAACTGACCAAAATATAAAAATATCTGCAGTAGATAGAAGTGGCTAGGCTAGCTAGTTTGCAAGGGAAGTTCACAGACGTAGAAGTAGCATAATATTCTATTAAAACATTTAGATCTTCTATAGAATAGATTAATATATTAATATATTAATTCCAATGACATTAAGATAACAGTTAAGTTTAGTTTCTCTGTGTGTTCAGTTTGGTAATAGTTGTCTGTCTCTGTTAGACTCCATGTAGAGGTTGTTATTCTCTCTGTTAGACTCCATGTAGAGGTTGTTATTCTCTCTGTTAGACTCCATGTAGAGGTTGTTATTCTCTCTGTTAGACTCCATGTAGAGGTTGTTATTCTGTCTCTGTTAGACTCCATGTAGAGGTTGTTATTCTCTCTGTTAGACTCCATGTAGAGGTTGTTATTCTCTCTGTTAGACTCCATGTAGAGGTTGTTATTCTGTCTCTGTTAGACTCCATGTAGAGGTTGTTATTCTCTCTGTTAGACTCCATGTAGAGGTTGTTATTCTGTCTCTGTTAGACTCCATGTAGAGGTTGTTATTCTGTCTCTGTTAGACTCCATGTAGAGGTTGTTATTCTCTCTGTTAGACTCCATGTAGAGGTTGTTATTCTGTCTCTGTTAGACTCCATGTAGAGGTTGTTATTCTGTCTCTGTTAGACTCCATGTAGAGGTTGTTATTCTCTCTGTTAGACTCCATGTAGAGGTTGTTATTCTGTCTCTGTTAGACTCCATGTAGAGGTTGTTATTCTCTCTGTTAGACTCCATGTAGAGGTTGTTATTCTGTCTCTGTTAGACTCCATGTAGAGGTTGTTATTCTGTCTCTGTTAGACTCCATGTAGAGGTTGTTATTCTCTCTGTTAGACTCCATGTAGAGGTTGTTATTCTGTCTCTGTTAGACTCCATGTAGAGGTTGTTATTCTGAGAGTGAAATTCCACACAATATGAATACGTTTTATGTTTTATTCTGATGATAATTTTGTTGTATAATCACAGTCTTACACTGGAGGGTGGCTTCACCGTGATTATTATCACTTCAAGTTTATTATGCATAGTTAACAAAGACTAATGAAATAACGACCATTTAAAAAGAAATCACTAACTGAATTAAATAAAAACTAGAATTAAAGAATAAGACAATAACTAACTGAAACTGTGTGTCGACAAAACAGTACCAACAGTAACTGAATATGTTTTTTAAATGGTATATTTTGTTACACAATATGTCTACTTATTCTGACCTTTTCGTACCTGACAAACCCAAAGAAAACTAAAACTAACAGTAAAACTAATAAAAAACAAACTAAAACTATAGGCGTTGTCAAAAGATATAAACGGATAAATACTACCAACCCCACCCTAAAAACAAACTAAATTAAAGTTAATTAAGTCTAATTTAAACTAACTAAATTAGAACAACTATTGTCAAAAAAATCTAAAACTATTAGAACATGCTTCAGTGATGCTCGTGGAAGTCGGCTCCGCCCCTTTCCTGACTGCATCACTGTCATGGTGATGACCAGGGAAATCACTTAATTTGAAACAAAGGCTTAATTAATCACACACAAACTTAATTAATCAAACTCAAATGTAATCCTGGGCTCTGCTCTCCCTCTGCCAAACTGGGGAGAGCCCTGAACTGAGCTCATGCTTCCTTCAGTGCACGAGGAGTGAACAGGCTGTTTCTTATCATCTGAAAGGGGGAGTTTTAGGACGCAGGGTGTGGAAGGAACACGTTATTCCAACCAGTTGCTTTCCCCTCCATCAGACGCCCCGGCTGGCCAGGGGGAGGCAGTATAGAGACCAGGATTACTGCATGATTTTTTTTGTGATGTAACAATGTAACTTATTGACGTTACGGTTAACATCGTCTAAATGTAAAATGTATTCATGTTTGTGGTAAAAGCTTATATTTGAATTCATATGTAATCATTCATATAATCATTTGCGTCATTATAATATCTAATCATTAGTTGTTGTTTTTTTACCACTTGAACCCTTGTGTGCAACGCTTCCAAACTGTGGTCCGGGGCCCACTGGTGGGCTGTGGGGATATTGCAAGAGGGCCCACCATAAATAACTGGCAAAAAAAGTAAAAAAAAAAAAAAAAAAGAAATACAACAAAAACAACAATATGAATTGTTCATAATCTTTAAAATCTCAGAAAATATAAACAGGAACTTGCTGTATGCTTTGTTAGTTCCATTGATTCCAAGACGGGACAGATCATTAAATTGAACTCTGAAAATGCATCGAGAATTCTGTAGATTTCCTATTTCGCCAGCATTTTGCCATGTTGTTGTAGATAGACAGATATTTAAAGGGGAAGACCACCCATTTTCAATATTGAACTATGTCATTAATATACCTTAGAGGAGTTGTGTGGAAATTAAAAAAAAAGTTCCCCCCCTTCTGTGTTGCCTAGAACTGGAGGATTGATTTTGGGGTTTGTATTGTAAAGTACAACTTGATGACATCACACCGTTGTACTTTACAATACAAACCCCAAAATCAATCCTCCAGTTCTAGGTAACACAGAAGAGGGGGGACCTTTTTTCTATTTCCACACAACTCCTCTAATGTATATTAATGACATAGTTCAATATTGAAAATGGGTGGTCTTCCCCTTTAACTACTAGAGGATCTAGCACAGAGCCCTGGGGAACCCCGGTCCACTGCAGCAAAGGGTTAATAAGTGGTTCAGTTGAAATGTTGTGAGTTTGATTTAAACGGCTTTGTTTGATTTGAGGCTTGTATTGCTTACCGATGGAATGCGCGCACACACACACACACACACACACACACACACACACACACACACACACACACACACACACACACACACACACACACACACACACACACACACACACACACACACACACACACACACACACAAATAATCGAAGAAAAACAGTTTTTTTTAGGAGTTTAGATCCGATATGTTATGGGGGCATAACTCCAAACTCTAAACCCAACCTCGATATTATGCCTAATCTTAATACCAAATTTGACCTGTCTAATCTTAACCCTAAATTTGAATATGATATTATGTCTAATCCTAACCTGAATATTATAATTGTAATCCTAGACGCCCCAAAACATAAAACATCCATTTCTCTTTTTAGGACCAAAACTAAGTCTGTTTCCTCAAAACGTCTATTTCTAAAACTCATCTATAAATGATGTGACTGTGAGGAGATTTGGCTCTCACAAGTAGTAGGCCTACACACACGCACGCACGCACGCACGCACACACACACACACACACACACACACACACACACACACACACACACACACACACACACATGCACACATGGTATCTTTGCTCAATAAAGCAGTGTGGTCAAATGTTGTGTCGTGTGTGTCTTTCTGTGTGTGTGCGTGTGTGTAACACCCGGGATTCTAACTTGGGTGTCCCGCGTAAAAGTCCAATATCGTAACCATTGATCCAAAGGGATATCCCTATGGATTGATTGATTGATTGAAGAATTTATTAGAAGTTTGCAATAGAAAAAAGTACAGTTTCATGACAGTACAAATCACTGGTACAAGGTCAACTAAAAGGAGATCCTAGAAAGCCGAGGCTTATTTCCACAGGAACCACACTTTAAGTATCTCATATAACATTGAAAGACAGACGGATAGAACATAGTACTTTATCTAGGATAATATCAGCTTCAAAAGCATAACATCTTAGGCTTAGTCTATTTACAAGTCACGGGTAGCAGCTGTCTGAAGGTGAGTTTTCATACCAATTTTGAAGGAGGCTAGCTAGGGATTTGCTCTCCTTTAAGGCTTGTGGAAGGGTGTTCCACATGTTGATGGTATAGCAGGAGAACGAGTTAGCGCCTTGTTTAGTGTTAAATCTACGTTGATGATGATTAGTGGAGCTGCCTCTGGTGTTGTGATCGTGAACATCCTTGACCTTTAAGAAGTAGTTTGTCAGGTACATGGGTATCTTGGAGGTGTAGTGAATCTTGTACACCAGGCCCATTGCAAGATGCTGTACTCTGTCAGCTACTTTGAGCCACCCCACGCTTTTGTGGTGATGATCGATAAGGTGGGTCTGAGGTGGAAGACCAAGCACAACCCTAATCAGTTTGTTCTGGGCTGTTTGGAGCTTTAACTTTAAGGCAGCTAGGGCGTCGCAATACCAGACAAGGACTCCGTAATCAATGAGGGGCCCAATAAGAGCACCTCCTAGTGTCTTTCGAGATTTAATATTGATCAGCGGGGCAACCCTTTGCAAGAAACAAATTTGTTGGTTGACTTTTTTGATTAGCTTGGTAGTCATTTTTTCACTGGATAGGTTAGCCTCCAGGATGCAACCCAGGTAGCAGATGTGTTTTTTTCTTTCAATCACAGTGTCACCTACTTTAATTGTGAAGTTCTCAACTAGGCTAAGTTTCTGACTAGATCCAAAGAGGATACATTCAGTTTTACCTAGGTGAATTGAGAGTCTGTTGTCATTGAGCCAGGTGCAGATCATGTTTAGTTCACAGTTAAGGGCCTTTTCAACCTGCAAAACGTCGCTGCCTGAGACTAGGCGAGCCGAGTCATCCGCGAACAGAAACAGATTGCAGTCACAAGCAGATGACATGTCGTTTACGTATATTAAGAACAACAGTGGTCCTAGTATACTCCCTTGAGGTACTCCACAGTTTACAGGGAGGAGATAATATAGACTTTTGAGACCATCAGGCTGATGCAGTGATTCACTCTGCTACACTCACTCCTCTTTTGACCTGCTCTCACGGGGAAACCCAATCCGGGTCACGGCACCAATGTAACGCCCGGGATTTGAACTCATGGTCTCTTGCTTTTTCTTGTGCTTTTTAGGTTATCATCAGTGTTTGTTCAGTAACAGTTTTAATATTTGACTAACTGAAAATAGCAGATGTGTCTAGAAGTTTACAATGTGCGACAAATTGTAAGCTTGTAGATCAGCTATTTTCAAAACTTGTATAGGCCTATATGCCTACATTTTGAACTTGCCTAAAGAGTAGCCTACCTGTAATTTTGGTATTTGATTGATTGATTGATTGATTGATTGATTGATTGATTGATTGATTGATTGAAGACTTTATAAGCCCTATTCACAGCCCGCCCACTCAGCAAATTTCTCAGCAACTTCCTGGTGCTGACGTCAGTTTAGAAGGGTAAAGTAACACAGAAATCGCTTGACTTAAAGCCAACAAATCGTTATTTCGAACGGTAAAGTAAATTATAATGCTTTGTGCCTTTTACTATCTTGTGTTCTTGATCATGTTAGCCGTAGTTTATACTTTACTATTCGGAAATTGCATTACATTTGTGATTTCTGTGTTAACTCTATGGGCTTTAAGCAGGGTTTTACCCTTCAAAACGTGACTTCAGCACCAGGAAGTTGCTGAGTGGGCAGGCCGTGAATAGGGCTAATTAGAAGTTTGCATAGGAAAAGGTTGTGACGGTACAGTTCACTGGTACAAGGTCAACTAAAAGGAGATCCTAGAAAAACACTTGGCTTATTTCCATAGGAAACCATTGAAGTATTTCATATAACATTGAATGACAGACGGATAGAACACAGTACTATGCAGTAGATCACACATGGGCAACATACGGCCCGGGGGCCAGACCCGGCCCTTTGACCATCTCAATACGGCCCTCGAATCCTCAAGAAAAACAAAATTACCTCATAAAATCTACATGTTAAAAGGCAGCATTATGTTCTTTTAAGGAAATCAATTCAACGCAACTCCAAATCATTATTAGTAATTAATACGTAGGCCTATATGTACCATTTAAAGTAGTACTGCATTCCATATTCCATCCATATGTACTCAAATGTTAAATGTTTATAATGTAACAGTGAAACAGTCTGCCATGGATCCATAATTATAAAAGAATTCATAAGCTTTAAAGACACGACACAAAACAGGCAATACGATTGTCTGTCGTGTCTATCAAATTCATGCAGTTTTAACTTAATTCAGCACAATGTGTTTCAAGTTTCCATTGTCCAACGTGTGGCCCTTCACTCACTTTATCAAAGTCAGTATGGCCCCCTGGAAAGAGATGTTGCCCACCCCTGCAGTAGATAGTCAGGAGAAGGGGGAAAAAAAGGAAAATAAAGTAGGCTCTTCGAGTACATGATGCCAGTAACATTTGCACTTTTACTCAAGCCAACTTTGAATACTGAACTTTTACTTAAAAGTATTTCTACAATATTGTAACGATACTTTTATGCATAATTAAGTGAAAAAAGTGAGCACTTTTCATCCATTCCTGGACAGGACCATAAAGAAACGGATGGAATGGTCTCTACTGCTGTCTGGTGGCGAATAAGCAAACCTTTAGTCTCCTTTTTTTATGTTATTTTCTCCTGACTATATCTACTGCATAGTACTGTGTTCTACCCGTCTGTCATTCAATGTTAGGCTATATGAGATCCTTTAATGGTTTCCTGTGTAAATAAGCCAAGTGCTTTTCTAGGATCTCCTTTTAGTTGACCTTGTTACCAGTGAACTGTCTGTACAGTTATGAAACTGTACCCTTTTCTATGCAAACTTCTAATAAAGTCTTCAATCAATCAATCAATTCTAATACAAGTCTTAAATCAATCAACTGCCACAGCTGAGCTGACAGATCATAAACATAATAACATAATTTAAACACGAGTCAGAAACGTCAGAGTGGGTAAAAGTAGTAATTCAATACCAGGAAATAATAACGGGGAAATAAACCATCACAAGTTATTATTATTGTTATATTTGTTAAACCGCACTGTAGCTTTAAGAAACACACCAACCTCTGGAGGATCTCAGTTGATGACGTCACGCTATGTCACTAATAAGCCGGTCTGTCCGCAGCAAACACTGCTCACCTCTCATCTGTAGTAAAAATAACAAATACTGTTTCACTACTCACCAAAACAAAGACAGTTCTACAGAGGTAAAAGCCTACTTTCCTTAGTGGCAACACTCTGAACCCCCACCTCACGTCTAACATACACTTTATGGACACAAAAGTTGATATTTCACGGGAAAGTGGAAATCTGGTCAATGAACATTTCTATTGACAAGATCTGTAGAGGGCGCTGTGGAGTAGCTAAAACGTCCGTTGAAATATTTTCTTTTCTGGCAAACAAAGTGTATTTTAGACGTGAGGTGAGGGTTTTAGAGTGTTGCCACTAAGGAACGTAGGCCTTAAACTGCATAAAAAACTATTTTCTTTGGTGAATAACGAAACGATATTCTTTATTTTTACTACAGAAGAGAAGTTAGCAACATTTGCTGGGGACCACTGCATGATCAGTGACGTAGCGTTAAGGAGAACTCCTTTAAGAAACACGCAACGAAACCTCGCGAGAGCATCTACGTAACGTCGATGACGTCACCGGCTGCTTTAAATCAATGGCTGCCACCCGGAGAGGAAATCCTTAAAAGGTACTTTTTTATGGTTTTATTAAAAGGATTAAAAACAATAAAATATCAACGTTTCTGCAACGCGGAATTTAAATTAACAACTCTCTCACGCTCTTAATTGTTCGTGTTTTTAAAAATAATTATGTATTATTTTTATATCCGTTTAGTAGAGGAGGAGAAAAAAAAGGAAAAAGACACAGCTCGCCTCAACCTTCGAAATAAGAGCACAATGTTTTGTGCGCGCTTTTATTTACTTGCGCAAAACGTGTGTTTATCTGCCGTGTTCCGACGTTAAATGTTACTTTAATTCACCATAACTCTGCTCTAACCTCTCACACCCCTCAAACACACGATAATTTGTCGTTTAGTGTTGAACATAACGTGCTAATAACGTTAGCATTGTGTTAAACATTAGCTCAGGAAAAAAACCTCCGTTGGTGTCTATTGTGGAATCAACCGGTGTGATCCGGTCTAGAGCCCGCCCTGCCGTTTCCGGTGGTGGACACGCACACATTACATGGGAGGAGCGTTTCCGTATCCGGTACATAATCTCAGACCGGATCAGGAACTTGCAAACCAACAAGGTCCCCCCAGTCTGGCTGAAAACACTCGGCTGTATGGGCCTGGTTTAGGATAGGAATAAGATACTTTTATTTTCCAAAATGCTCAGAATGTCACCACAGTAATCCAGCTGTTGATGTTGGGGTTGATACATTTACTTATTACTGGTTATTACTTAAGTAACTAAGTACATTTACTTAGGACAAGTACAAGACAATTTTGAGGTGTTTGTACTTTACTTGAGTAGGCCTGTTTTTAGCTTTCCAATACTTTCACTTCTACTCCATTATATCTCGGATGCAAATATTGTACTTTTACTCCACTACAATTATTATAAAACTTTAGTTACTACTAGTTACTTTGCAGGTATAAATTATACTACTATACAAACAACATTACTACACTTTAGCCCCAGCTTGTGAGCTTGTAGATCGGCTATTTTCAAACATTCCATTGCATTCCATTTTTGTCTCTGTTAATGTTGATGTTGAGACATTGACCTATTCCTACTGTTATAAAGGGTTTAATCTGTTTATATGACATTTAGGTGATCTTCCATTGCTGTCTCTCTCTGTTGATGTTGAGACCATACTACCAGTGGTGGAAAATGTAGAGTAAAAGTCTGAAATTCAAAATGTATGCTTGAGTAAAAGTATGATTGGCATCAACATGTAGGCCTACTTAAAGTACCAAAAGTAAAAGTACAACATGTTTGAAAATAGCAGATCAACAAGCTCACAACGCATCGCATTGCAAACGTGCTGTGAACTAAAATAGGACTAAAGTGGTTAATGTATGTTTTATAATATCATTATAAATCATAACCTGCAAAGTAACTAGTAAATAGCAGATCTACAAGCTCACAATGCGTTGCCCTAGGGGGTCCTCAGAGTTACTACAAGGGGTCCTTCAAATATTTGTCTGATTATGTTTGATCACTTGAACCCTAGCATCCCAAGTATTAGTGGAACATTATCCCAAAAAACTTGTGAGCTTGTAGATCAGCTATTTTTTTGGCACAGAGGTTTGGTGCAGAGGGAAAATAAGAGCAGACTAGTAGGTATTGACAGTTCAAGTGGTTAAATATATGAAAATACACATTAATCCAACCTACACAGATGATAGTGTTGTAAAGTCTAAATTGTATATGAAATAATCCATGTACATTTTTAATCTGCAACTATACGATATGTAGTGTGTGTGGGGGGGGGGGGGGGGGGGGGGGGGGTCCCTGCTTCATCCCTCTCAGAGCCTGCTTCATCCCTCTCAGAGCTAAGGGGTCCTTGGCCTGAAAACGTTGAAGAGCCCTGATTTAGGCCTTTAGCAGACATTCTTAAATTGCAGTGACTTACGGTAAACAAGGCAAACACTACAAGGTAATTCATCAAATGCGTAGCAATAATATTTTTGTATTGATTGAATACTATATTAGCAGTTCTCCTAGGAAAATACAGCACAGTACAGTTCAATACAAGCTCTACTAATAGGATTTAAACCACAACAAAAGCAATATGGCTTGTTTACATTTGGGTCCTTTGTACCCAATTCATTCACCATCGTATCCAAAAAGTAAAGGCCCCATAGCCGTCTCTCAGATGCAGTGATGTCATTACGTTACGTGCGCATCCCGCATCAAAAACTCATTCAAGTCGCCCAGGGACTCATTCATGTCATGGTCCTGGGGTCCCGGGGATGCGCCTCCATTGGAGTCCATGTTAAAATAATTTACCGGGTCGCGGTAAAAGAAAAACATTTTAAAATTCCACAGACACCACCATTGTTCATGGGTGAAAGCATCCTACTTTACCCAACGTTAACACAAATAAAATCCACGTAGAAAGTCTTAAACAGGCGATAGAAACGTCAATGTTTTGATTCCACCGACGTCCGACGCCATTTTGCGCGCCCGAATTCATTAGGGGCACATGTTTTAGTAGTTTTAGTAGTTCTAAGTTCAAACATTAGCCAAATTGTAAAATAAATATAAGAAATAGGCAAACATTTTAAAAATAGCCGATCTACAAGCTCACAGCGCTCGAAAACATTGTATTGAGGACTCATAAAACCTTTCTGGGACCCATTTGAATGACCACCTGTGGGTCCCGGGACCCATTACATTGAAAACCTAGTAACATCACTGCTGATGTCTACTTTTTTAGCAATTCTCAAACCTTCTCAAATTCTCAAACCTTTTCATGTCAAGGACCCCCAAAATGACGTGTGATGTATTTGGCCGCAGACACCCATCTCAAAATATGTTGTTCCAGGGACCACCCAGAAGCAAAGATTTGACTTAACAGAAGTTTGCTTTGAAAAATATATCCTATTGAAAGATTTGATTATTTATTTTTTTCAAGATTTTTCAAAAATAGCAGTTACATGCTTGTACATCATCTTCATTTTTCAATAGCTAAACATAATAATAATAATAACATAATTCCAGGTCTATTTTTCAGTAGCCTGCTAAAGTATAGAATAATTTCAGGTCTAAATGCCTTAATCCATGTGTCTGCTGTCTGTGTGTGTAGCCTCCCCCACAGTGCTCAGTGAATAAAGATGTGTGTGTGTGTGTGTGTGTGTGTGTGTGTGTAGCCTCCCCCACAGTGCTCAGTGAATAAAGATGTGTGTGTGTGTGTGTGTGTGTGTGTGTGTGTGTGTGTGTGTGTGTAGCCTCCCCCACAGTGCTCAGTGAATAAAGATGTGTGTGTGTGTGTGTGTGTGTGTGTGTGTGTGTGTGTAGCCTCCCCCACAGTGCTCAGTGAATAAAGATGTGTGTGTGTGTGTGTGTGTGTGTGTGTGTAGCCTCCCCCACAGTGCTCAGTGAATAAAGATGTGTGTGTGTGTGTGTGTGTAGCCTCCCCCACAGTGCTCAGTGAATAAAGATGTGTGTGTGTGTGTGTGTGTGTGTGTGTGTGTGTGTGTGTGTGTAGCCTCCCCCACAGTGCTCAGTGAATAAAGATGTGTGTGTGTGTAGCCTCCCCCACAGTGCTCAGTGAATAAAGATGTGTGTGTGTGTGTAGCCTCCCCCACAGTGCTCAGTGAATAAAGATGTGTGTGTGTGTGTGTGTGTGTGTGTGTGTGTGTGTGTGTGTGTGTGTGTGTGTAGCCTCCCCCACAGTGCTCAGTGAATAAAGATGTGTGTGTGTGTGTGTGTGTGTGTGTGTGTGTAGCCTCCCCCACAGTGCTCAGTGAATAAAGATGTGTGTGTGTGTGTGTGTGTGTGTGTGTGTGTGTGTGTGTGTGTGTGTGTGTGTGTAGCCTCCCCCACAGTGCTGCTCAGTGAATAAAGATGTGTGTGTGTGTAGCCTCCCCCACAGTGCTGCTCAGTGATTAAAGATGTCCTCCAGCACCCTAGCGGAGCGTCACGGTCGTCTGCTCCTCCAGCGTCTCCACCAGCAGAGAGAGGAGGACTTCATGTGTGACGTCACCCTGGCCGTGGGGGACCGCCAGTTCCGCGCTCACCGCAACGTGCTGGCCGCCTTCAGCCTCTACTTCAACTCCCAGAGCCACAGCCCGCCCCCCGGGGGTCCCCAGGCCCAGGGGGGGTCCCCGGGAGGGTTCATGAGCCTGGACCCCGACAAGGTATGATTGATTATTGATTAGTTTATTTTCGTGTCTTGCACTGTGGCGTCAGTTCAGAAAAAGCTAAGGTATGGCAACATGACTGGTACACCAGTCATGTTGCCATACCTTAGCAACAGGCACGATATATTTATTTTAAGAAGTAAAAAAAAAAAAAAGAAAAAACCCTGTTTCTAGGGTTTCTTGGGCTGGATATGGCAGCCTGGAACGGTTGTTCAAGTGCAGCTAAACTTGGCATGTTAGTAAACGTGCCACAATTAACAATAATGCATTGCACCTGTGCAGCTGACCTGCGGAACCTGGGAATATACCATTCTGTTAAGATGGGGAGAATATAATTATAATACCTTGTTAAAGTGACCATTTTGTTAAATGTTAGTAATTTTACTGTAATTTAACAACATAATAACCAGCACAGATAGACAAAGAGACATTCATGGATTTATATTTAAAAGTAACTTTTATTTTCCCCCCTGGACCCAGGGTATGGCAGCTGCAAACCCCTGCCATACCCAATTGACACCCCTGGTCCTGCACACACAGTGCCCGACCCTCATGGGTTAATATAATATATAAATATATATAAATATATATAAATATATATAAATATATATAAATAAATATATATAAATAAATATATATAAATATAATATATTTACAAACCTATAATAACCCAGTAATGTATGAATATTATTCATACATTACTTACCAGTAAGACTCCCTAATCGGGAGATAAGTGACCGTCAGGTCACATACACAAACTTTAGGAGGCAATGGTAGCCAATCAGGAGGGAATATGGGAAATGGGACAGATGTAGATGTAGATGACATGACTTTAGAGATACTGTGTACCGCTTTGCGTGATTTTAGGGCAAAATCTGTAGTAGCAGTGTCCAAAAATGTGTTTTGCAAGAATGGGCCTCATGGTGGCGCTAGAAGAAGGCCATGTGAGACATGAGAAAAATGGAGGTTAGAGTTAGAGCCTTTCAGCATTGCTGAAGCAGGTCTTTCTTCATTTTCCTGTAACTTTGGTTAAATGACAAAATGTCCCCACATGATCACAACTAGTTTGTTTTCGTGATCGATCGGCAAGCTACTCTCTGTTGACCTGAAGGTTGCTAATCACCATTTATGGCGTTTTACTGTTTTGTAATGTATTCTGACCTGTGAAGCCACAGTGTGAGATGTTTTTAAATGTGATACAAATACTTTTGATTTGATTTGAAGGTCAGCCGTTACGCCCTGGAGAAGCTGCTGGAGTTCGTCTACACCGGAGAGATGGTCAACCTGGTCAGGTAAAGATCTATACTGGGTAGTGTTCATTTGTTGAGCCATTTTATTTATTTAACCCATTTAGAACGGGTACACATTTTGTGTTTCATTATTTTATGCTTTAACTATTGAAAAATAGCAGATATACAAGCTCACAGCGCAGCACCGAGTGCCGCGCTGTGAGCTTGTAGATCTGCTATTTTTGAAAAATCGTGAACATTTGAATTTTGACCCGATTCTATAAGTGTCTTTTGAATCCTTCTAAGGTTATTTGAAAAACCCTATGTTTCTATGTCAGCAATCTGGCCAGCCATCGTCAAAGAAAAGGTCCTTTTCACTCAACTGGAGCTCAGTTAACTGGAGCTCAGTTAGTCTGTTCTTGAGAGACTACTATGTCAGTGGTTCTCAAACCTTTTCATGTGAAGGACCCCCAAAATGACATGTATTTGGCCACGGACCCCCCATATCAAAATATCTAGTTCCAGGGACCCCCCAGAAGCAAAATTTGAGTTACAAACGTTCGCTTTGAAAATACATGTATTCAAAGATTTGCACACATTTTCACGACTTTTTCAAAAATAGCAGATCTATAAGCTTGCAGCCGCGCTGTGAGCTTGTATATTTTTCACTGGTTAAAGCATTCAATAATTTCTAGGCCTAAATGGGTTAATGTCAGTCTTAAGCCCTTTGCACACAGGACAGTTGCGTTTTTTTTTCCGTTTGCTGCACGAATAAAACGCATTAGATGTGGTGTGCAAGGCTGTGCGGAATCGGCGCTGCGGATCCCAAAAGGAGTCATAAAAGGAGTGATGATCTTTTTATCGCATGCGACATGACGCACAAATCGAACTGGGTTCGATCGAGAGAAAAAAAAAACGCACGCTAATTCGGATCCGGTGTGCATGAGGTCGTAGAGAATCATTGTTTTCTTTAAAAAAAAAAGGAAATTGTCCGTTTTATCCGTGCGGATAGACGCGCCTGTGTGCAAAGGGCTTTAGTCCAGTTTTAATCGCCCTTGTTAGTTTTGATCACATTTAGTCAACCTCAACCTGTCTTTATTTAGTCAAGTTTTAGTTGACAAAAAGTCGAGCCTTTTAGTTTTTAGTCCAAGACAACGTCATTTCAGTTAGTCTTGTTTTAGTCGACAAAAACGTTTGAAATTTTACTGTAGTTTTAGTCAGGGCAATTATTTTGCCCCTTTATTTTTTTCCAGCAAATAAATAGAACATATTATCCATCTTATCTCAGATTATTTCACATAACATTTTTCTCTCATCCTTTTGATGAAAAATGCAATTTTAAGGAATACAGTACAATACAGTACAACATGACCACACCTGTTGCTTATAGAACCAATGATTGTAGTTCAACCAACCCAGTACAACAGTACAGTAGGCTACACAGGCATTGACACTAAGGCTTGTGGGGTCCAACCTATGTTCCCCAGATTCTATGTTCCCCAGATTCTATGTTCCCCAGGTTCTATGTTCCCCAGGTTCTATGTTCCCCACTTCCCCACCAAAAAGGTTCTATGTTCCCCAGGTTCTATGTTCCCCACCCACCCTCCCCACAAAAAGGTTCTATGTTCCCCGCTCAACCAAAAAAAAGGATCTACTCGAATTTTGGGACATGTAATGGTGGGCACTAAGAACATGTGGGCAATCCTAATTTAGGTGCCCAGTTGCCCAGGTACCCAGATGTCTCCACCCCCAAGTGCCCACTCGTCCAAATGCCCACATGTCCCTATTGCCCAGATGACCAGGTGCCCACTCGTCCAGATGCCCAGTCATAACAAAAGTATGGTGTCCAGATGTCCCTAGTGCCCCCTGTCCCACTAGTATTCATAATTTCTCCCCATTATTTTGTGTTTGAGTTGTTATTAATAATTAGAAATGAATGTTTCCCATGCATTTTCGGATGAGTGGGGAACATAGAACCTTTTTTTGTGAGGGTAAGTGGGTAACATAGAACCTGGGGAAGATAGGTCCTTTTTTGGGTAAGTGGGGAACATAGAACCTTTTTTGAGGCGGTAAATGGGGAACATAGAACCTGGGGAACATAGAACCTGGGGAACATAGAACCTGGGGAACATAGAACCTGGGGAACATAGAACCTGGGGAACATAGAACCTGGGGAACATAGAACCTGGGGAACATAGGTACGGTCCCCATGCTCACCTGCCCCCGGAAAGTAAATAATACCTTCGGGCAGGTGGAGTTTACTTTGAGGTTGCCCGACCAGTTTGAGAGGGGACACAACCGTCTATAAACACAACACGAGATATCTGTGTCATGTTCAATCAAAGCCATGTAGGTATTTGGATAAACAAAATGTGGTAAGACAGTTTTTATCGCACAGCCACAGAAAGTAAAACTAAATAAGTGTTAAATTGAATGGTAATTCAAATTTTACTTATCATTTCATAATGGACAATTTAGTTTTTGGGCAAGTGGGCATGACCTTTGAGCAAGTAGAACATGACCTGTACATCTGAGGCCTTAGTGTCAACCCCTGCTACAACAAGACAACAGCTGGTTATCCCAGTAACATTGTCTGGTCAGAACCACCAGCCCAGTAGCTTTTATTTGTTGACAACATAGTTTTAGTCATCAGGGCTTAGTTTATTTCTAGTTTTTTATTTGTTGGTGAAATTGTCAGTACATTTAGTCTTAGTTTTAGTCATCAGCTTAGTTTTTATCTAGTTTTTTATTTAGTTTTCGTTACTGAAAAAAAGTTAGTCGACTAACATTTTTTGTCTTCGTTTTGGTCGACGAACTTAACACTAATACCGTGGAGAATGGAGATGGTCAGTCTGGTCAGGTAAAGAGGAGAAAGAAGCATGTCTGCATTCATGAACATCGCTGTTGATTTTGACAGCAAATTTCGATTTTAGTGTAAATGGAATTTTACTCAAAAGACTATGACTAAAACTGAATCAAAATGTGCTGTCAAAATGTGTTTGGATTCTGTTTGTATTGTCTGGAGCTGACAAAATGCCACTTAAAAGGCTGCTAACAATGTCATTTTGTCCCGTGTTTGTCTGTGTGTGTTTCAGCACCAAAGTGTTGGCGGTGCTCAGTGCGGCTGCCTTCCTGGGCATGTCTGAGGCAACACGCTACCTGGAGGAAAACCCTGATGGAGCGAAGTCTGAACCTGGTGCGGTACACTTATTACTAGGGATTAAGCTGGGTGATATTTGGAAAACCTTCGATATTCGACAACTTTGTTGAAAACCTCGATATCGACATTACTCACGATAATGTTTTTCTGCTTTAGTTCCACTGCCTGCCTAACCCAGATAATGAATAGCATATCCATGCATGCACACTGCACAGTACACATAGAAGGGTTAGGTAGGTTTTATTGAAATAACCACACCTGGTTACAGATGGACTGCTTTTTTTTGCATGTGCTACGTGCATGCATAGTGTGTGTGTTCATTAATTTGACACATACACCAATACCTCATTTCAAGCCGTCTTCGTCCATATGTATACCTTTCATGTTGATACTGCAATATCGATATATTTTTGATTTATTGCCCAGCCTTACTAGGGATTGAGCTCAGTTAGTTGGACAGTAACTATTTACTAACTAAATATTACTGTAATATTATTACTTTCCCCATGTGATTAGTAGGGATGGCGCTCGTACATTCTTATTGATAATGAGCACCTTATCCATCCTGCTTATTGAGCCATGGCTTTCATCCAGCTCACTGTTTTCTAATATTTTGTTGAAAGATGTGAGATGACAAATTCTGAACGGTGCCACGCTGTGAGCTTGTAGATCTGCTAATTTGTAAATGTTGTACTCGTGACCCAGCCCTCGGCGCGGATGACGTCCACGACTCGTCCACTGCGGACGAAGAGGCGGAGGGAACGATGTTCGAGGAGGAGACGGGGGCGGGGGGAGACGAGATGGAGGAGGAGGAGGAGGAGATGGGAGTCGTGAGCGATGAAGACTACAACCCTTCACCCAGCGTCGGGAGGGGGAGGGGCAGGAAGAGAGGCCGGAAACCCAAGGTAAGAGTCACCTAACTGCTTTATAAAAATTTGATTTTCTTTTTCTTTTGCCAAGTTTTTTTCTGAAAGGAACTAAGCTCCAACATCTTATGCCCAGGCTCTGAAGCGTGGCCTACATCTGGCCTACATCTGGTCTACATCTGGTTTAAATCTGGTCTACATCTGGTCTACATCTGGCCTACATCTGGCCTACATCTGGCCACAAAGCGCTCAAAGTTTATTGTACGCCCAGGGTTACATTGGCCAAGCTTCGAGGGACGCTTAATTAAATTAAAGCGTCCCCCAAAATGACTTTTTTCTATTTTGTACTTTAAAGGACAACTTTGTTTTGTTTTTACAACAAGGGTTCATATATTTTCATTTACTGCTTTCTATCGTTTTAGTGATTTTAATTACTTTGATTTCAGTGGGTGGGGACATGCGTACAAGTGGCTAAAAGACACATTTAGCCACTTTCATGCATCCACTGAAATCTGTCATTAAAATCGCTTAAACTATTGAATGAAAACATTTTAACACTCATCTTTTCTTTTCTCTAATTACAATCTAAAATATGAACCCTTGTTGTAAAAAAAAAAAAAAAAAAAAAATTGTCCTTTAAGTATATTTTCATGCCGATACTTTCGTACTTTTACTCAAGTACATTTTGAATTCTGGACTTAAACTTTTAACTTGTAAGGGTGCCCTCAGACCAAAATAACCTATGAGAGTGAAATCCGCGTTCCGCCAATGCATTTCAATGAGAAGGGGGAGGTTTCATGTCAGTGGAGGATATCAGACCTTGCGTTTATGCTGGAGCAAAGACATTCTCCATGCATATTCTGGTTTCCCCCTTCTGTCCAATCGGGTGAGTCGAAGGTGTAACATTCTGAGAATCGGGAAGGGACTGGGAGATGTTTTGTTTTGAAGAGTCTCATGCACCCAAACTCTTTTCTTTTTAGCTTTGTTGCATCTCCCCTTCCAATAAAGCAAGGGCGAGTACCCTTCGCCTGTCCATTATAGAGTTGACACGTAAAAGATGATGATAATAAAGCCTATTAAATTGATAACCTCGCAAGTCGCAACGTAACCTGGCTAACGTACCTCTGCAGACAAAGTATCGCTACGCTAGTCTACAGGCTACAGGGAGGGAGGGGCGGTGCGGGAAGTGAGTGACAGGCGCGTCACTGGCTTTGGGACGGAATACGCTCTCTGCGTTTATAGCCAGCCGCGCACCAGAAGAGTTTATCCACTGCCCACCATATGTTGGTCTGAGGGCAGGGCACCCTAACAGAGTATTTCTGTATTGCAGTATAGATATTTTTACTCAGGTAAAACATGTGAGTTCTTTCCCCTCCTCTGAAGGTCTGGTCTGGGGAGCGCGCCGGGACCAGCAGTGAAGACCTGACCCCCCCTCAGCCCCCCCGCAGAGGAAGAGGACGAGGAAGAGGGAGAGGAAGAGGACGAGGACGAGGTACAGCCAGCAGTGGGGTCTTCAACAGGGGGTCCGGGACCCCTAGAGCAGGGGTTCCCAAACGTTTTTTGTCTCAGGTCACCCCATAAATATGTTTTTAATCCGAGGCACCCCTACATTATAATTTTCACTCCCATCACCTTATATTTATAGCATATCGTCGTTGTCGGGTGGAAACCTTGTATGTCCAAAACCTTCTCTTTTTGTGTGCATCGCGAGGCGTTGTGTGCTTGTAGATCGGCTATTTTCACTACTTGTGTGACACTTTTGTATGATGAATTAGGGCTTTTATTTTACCCAAAAAACATACTCATTTGAAACTTGGAGATACAAGGTTTTTGCCTGACATTGACGATATTCATAATTTTCACTCCCAGCACCTTATATTTATAGCATATCTTAGTGATTATGTTGCGTGGAAAACATTGAGATAATAGCCATGAAAATAACTTTGTACTTCAAGTTTAAAATGATACTAAATATTTTTTCAAATGTTCAAATGAATTCCAAATATTATCAAATTATCTCGTGGCACCCCTGGACTGCCGTCGCGGCACCCCAGGGTGCCCCGTCACCCACTTTGAAAACCCCTGCCCTAGGGGGTCCTCAGAGTTACTACAGGGGGTCCTCCAAATCTTTGTGATAGAAAAAAAGAAATCTCCCTTTTTTATATTAACCAAATTCTGAGAACTTTAGCCAAAAATAGCCGATCTACAAGCTCACAGTGCCTCGTGCTGCAAGGCGTTGTGAGCTTGTAGATCATCTATTTTCGGCAAAGACCTTTGGTGTAGAGGGGAAAAAGAGCAGACTAAGTACACAGTGAAAGGTCAAGTTTATTAAAGGACAACTTTAGTTTTTTACAACAAGGGTTCATATTTTAGATTGTAATTAAAGAATATAAAAGATGAGTGTTAAAATTATTTCATTTACTTCTTTCTATTGTTTTAGAGATTCTTATTTCAGTGGCAAAATAATAATAAGTAATTTTACACAGAATAAGCCCATTCCCAAGATACAACGCAACCTTTCATGGTTGGATGTGACTTATGGGGGCTAGAAGTGTCACTGTAAATAGCAATAAAGAAACTGCTGGCTTATTGTGTCTAAAAATACATATTTAGCCACTTGTACGCATGCCCCCATGCGTACGCATGCCCCCATGCGTACGCATGCCCCCGCCCCCATGCGTACGCATGCCCCACATTTTAGCACGGTAAACGCGATAAAACAATAGAACGAAGCAAATGAAATTACAATAAATGTCATGTGTGATCTATTTATGGCATGTATGTGCAAAAAAAAAAACACAAACACATTTGAAATATTGATTTGATAGTCATATTAACCATAGGAAGTATTACATTTGTTTTTATTTGCACATGCTTGCCATAAATTCCATAGGGATAGATCACACATGACATTTATGACATCATCAACTTGCGACAGGCATTTCCCCTATTGAGTGAAAGATTAGCTATTTCTAGAAGAAATAAAATATTTAAGGTGTTTTTAATTTTACATTGTAGTTCTAGAGGACAATTATAATGTATTAAGGCATATTTGTCGTATTAGCCAGGGATCCTTTTAAGTAAATCATGTGATACTGTTCCCACCTCAGGAGGCGTGTCCAGACAGGAAGAGCTTCCAGAGGAGGACGGAGCCACAAAGGAAGTGGAGGACGGTGACGATGACTCCTTCACCCAGAGCCCCCCCGCCAAGAGAGGGCGCCAGAGCACCGGAGAGGGCAAGAGAGGGAGAGGGAGAGGTAATCATAAAACAATTATAATATATATTGTTTTAATATTACCTTTCATGACATGAAAACGGCAGCTCAAAGTGCTTTAAAACAGGGGTTTTCAACCTTTTCAGGCCGCGACCCCCAAAATAATCATATTTTAACTGGGGACCCCCCACCCTGACGAGCACTAAGAGTTGAGGCATTACATTTTGTTTAATGCGGTTCTATTGTGAAAATAGCAGATCTGCATGCTCACAACGCGTTGTGAGCATGCAGATCTGCTATTTTCACAATATCTGCCTCTAATATTTGACAATTTGGCCAATGTTTAATTTGTTATTTTAGAGTTATGTTAAAAAGTCCTTAAATTGTCACTTTAGAAATGTGCAGATACCCTCTATACACTTAAACTTTATGTTGGTTTGTTTACTGATGAGTGAGAAAACAATGTTGGACATTAAGTTAATCATCTGGGGACCCCCCTGGGGGTCCCGACCCACAGGTTGAGAACCACTGCTTTAAAGAGCACGTGCACACTTACACATCTGGCATCAAAGGGGGCTTGAGCCCCTGCCCTTTTTATATGTGTGTAAAAAGTGTCCTCTCCATGGTGAAAGAAATGCAAAATCCCCCCTCTTTCCATGCCATACCTGAAGGCAGCATTCAAGAGAATTGCCTTGTCCAAACTCTCCTGAACTTGAATGCAGCATCTTATGTTGAAAGAATTGCCCTCTCTGTGTAGAAATCCATGCCGTTACGCCACATCTCCAGTATTCACTTGATTATGATTAGTTCAGTGTGGTATCAAGCACCGGAAATAGCAGACCTCCAAGCTCAGAACGCGTCGCAGCGTTCTGAGCTTGGAGGTCTGCTATTTTGGATATTTCCACCAAAAGGCCCTTTTAGAAATGTCAGCCCCTGCCTCTCTAATGTTCTCTGACCGCAGGGGTTAAAGTTCTCAGTCCTGGGGACAGATTTCAGTCTTGAGGATTCCACAGGGTCTATTTCTGAGATCAGTGCAGATCTGCAAAAATAATAAATAAGGGGGAGGTGTAGCGATGGCCGCAGCGTTCAGTATTTGAATTGGAATACAACAGAACTTCAGAAGATACTTCTATAAAATGAAGCATGGATTGATGCACACACATTCAGTGAAGGCAGTTCAGAACTTCAGGGAAACACCACAAATATTGGTGTGCGCTGCACGCGCCATGTTTCAGAATCAATAATCACATATTAGGACATTAGGTCTGAAAATACATTTCGGTCTTGGGATTTTTTTTGACAACCAGATCTTATGTTATTGTTGTTTGGGACAAGATCAATACAGTAATTTTTTGTGTTTCTATCTGTCTTTTGAGATATTTTAGTATTTCAGCATGAATGATGATGCATTTTGCATCATACGATGCAGCATGATGACTCATATGATGCAAAATGCATCATCATTCATGCTGAAATACTAAAATATCTCAAAACACAGATTGAACACAAAAAATAACTCAGGACTGTGTTGATCGTGTCCCAAACAACAATAAAATAAGATCTGGTTGCCCTTTAACCCCTGTTGAACCCCTGTCCCTGGTTCCACAGGGCGAGGCCGGGGTCGAGGCAGAGGACGAGGAAGAGGAAGAGGAGCACAGAGCAGCTCTGCATGGGAGGAAGATGGAGAAGCAGCAGCAGGAGGAGAGGAGGAAGAGCTGGAGGTAGGACTGGGACATATGGAAACATACTATACAGTGATGGGTAGTAGCTAGCTACAAGTAGCTTAGCTACGTAGCTTAACTACATTTCTAAGTAGCGCAACGGAAACTAGCTACATTTCTCTGGGGATAGCTTGTAGTGTAGTTGAGCTATATTTAATCAAGAGTAACTAGTAATGTAGCTTACTATATTTTCCAAGTAGCTGGGCCATCACGGTCAGGATAAATAAATAGATTAATAGAACAATCATTACTATAGGGTGTGCCAAATGTAGTTCTAAGAGCGGCCATTTCTTGGGTAAACACAGCCTTACACAGGTGTTCTGATTAGACTATAGCATTAGTTCTATGCAATCAAACAATTGAAACACCTGTGTTTTGACCCAAGAAATGGCCGCTAAGGACGTAATGACGTAGCCGCTGGCACACACTATAGTGTCCCCAATAGTGAGGGGTATACATTTAATTTAAAGCCAGACAGAAGGTTTCCAGTTTCAGTCTGTTTTATAATAAACATTTTGTTTTGCAAGCATTTTTTGCCTGCATGCCCATTTTGATTGGTGGAAAAAAGAAGAAAGAAAAAGTAGTGTTGAAGTAGCTAGCTATTTCTGTCCTGTAGCTTGTAGTGTAACTTGCTACATTTCTCTGGGGATAGCTTGTAGTGTAGTTGAGCTATATTTAATCAAGAGCAACTAGTAGTGTAGCTTACTACATTTTCCAAGTAGCTGGGCCATCACTGCTATTATATCACCATATTTGTCCTCTGCTGAGGACAAATATCTGATAGCTCGATAACCCGATAAAACAGATTTATTGATTACCCGTATCAATAAGCTTTGGGCTTATCAAGCTTGTTATCCAGCATAGCGGCCCATGATGTCATGTTTAAACAATCAAGACAAGAGGCCATCAAGAAAATATTACAGTACTATTCATAATATAAAGACATTTAACACTTATTGCACACTAACGAATGATTGTTTTTACAATATTTAATGATATTTGTTACTTTTGTCAATTGTCATCTTCATAGATGGTGGTCAGCAACAAACTCAAAGTCGCAACAACTGGCCAATGAAAAAAGATTATTATCTTTTGTTCTGAATTTGTCGTCTCACATCTTTCCACAAAATATTAGAAAACTCTCAATAGTGGTCTGGATAAAAGCCTGGATCAATAAGGAGGATTGATAAGGTGCTCATTATCAATAAAGATTAACGAGCTCCATCCCTAGTTATTACAAGGTAACAAAAACTAAAAGAAAAAGTAGTAACAGACCATTTAGACCAGTGGTCCTCAATGTGGGGTCCAGGGACTCTCTGGGTTCCTTTTGGGAGGTCTAAATTGATCCTTACAAGTATGTAACTCTGACAGGATACAAATGAAACCAAATGGACCCGTAAGGGTCCATTTGGTTTCATTTGTACACTGCCAGAGTTAAGGGGAGACCTTGACATTGTAAAGTTTGAGAGCTACTGACTTAGACCAAAATGCACGTTTTAAATGAATTCTGCATTGAGTCTCTATCAAATTTTGATGTTGTTTTAGTCATAGTCTTTTCAATAAAATGGAATTTAGTTTTTGTCATAATTTAGTCACCTGAAAAGTTTTAGTTTTAGTCAATTTTAGTCAACTTAATTACATAAGATTTTAGGTGACTAAATCTACCGTTGATTTAGTCGACTGAAATGTATTTTGGCAGGCCTTGATGGCATCGTAATGACTGATTTTACACTTGGTTGAGTGCTGAAAATAGCAGATCTACAAGCTCACAACGCGTCGCAGTGCGATACGTTGTGAGCTTGTAGATCTGCTATTTTCAGCACACAACACCTGAGAGAAACCAAAGCGGTACACATTATCTCTAAAGTCATGTCATCAAAATGCATCTGTCCCATCTAGCGCCACCATTAGGCCGATTTTAGCAAAACACATTTCTGGACACTGCTCCTACAGATTTTGCCCTAAAATCACACAAAGCGGTACACAGTATCTCTAAAGTCATGTCATCAACATGGATCTGTCCCATTTCCCATATTCTCTCCTGATTGTCTACCATTGCCTTCTAAAGTTTGTGTATGCGACCTGGCGGTCGCTTATCTCCCGATTAGGGAGTCTTACTGGTTATAAGGCTCTTCCTCATTGTATCACGATATGTACGATATCTCTGAAAAGGCGTATCGTCTCAACATTGTATCGTCTCAACAACAATATTTATCACCCCCCCCTCTAGTTGGAGGAAGGAGGAGGAGGAGGAGAGGAGGGAAACCCGGAAGGAGAAGGAGCGGCGGAGCGGAGCAGCAAGAGGCGGCGGCAGGACGCGGAAGACCCGGACTGGATCGACGAGGAGGCGACGACGACGGAAGGGAAGGGGAAGGAGGGGAGGAGAGGGAGGGGAGGGCGGGGGAGAGGTGGGAGAGGGGGGAGAGGAGGGAGAGGAGGGTCCGGCAGCAAGAGGGGACGTTCTGACGGAGGAGAGGAAGGAGAGGAGGAAGAAGGTAGGCCCGGTCAACAGTTATTACATGATTAGTCTCGCATAGACAGACAACTATGCCACAATCTCTGAATGCCATATAGAGCAGGGGCTTTCTAACTTTTTTGACTCGGGTCACCCCTGTAAATACATCTTCATCCACCCCTGAATTACACTGTTAATGTTTAGAATCTTACATCCTATTGGAGAAATATCCGTTTCCATCAGAACTGACTGAAAATAACGTTTAACCACTTGAATGCCTATTCTGGGGGGAAGGTTCCCCAAAAATAGCCAATCTACAAGCTCACAACGCGTCACAAAGTGACGCGTTGTGAGCTCGTAGATCGGCTATTTTTGGTGAAGAGTGTTGTCGTATAGATAGAAAAATAACTCATCAAGTGCAAATCAGTGCAAATCAGGTCTGTTTTACTAAGCATAGTGAAGTGATATTGATGCAGTGATATTGATGAATTCCAAATATAATCAAATTATCTCGCGGCACGCCTGGGCTGGCATTACGGCACCCCAGGGTGCCCCGTCACCCACTTTGAAAACCCCTGTTATAGAGCCTGGAACTACAGCTCCTGAACGGCGATTATCAGAAGCTGACATTTCCGTTCACAAAACTCTATTTTAAAATATAATTTCTTATAAGCAGCAAGCTATGTATGCTCAGATGATTTTTATTTGTCAGGTTAGGGCTGTCACAATTATTACATAATCGTCTATTCGCAATTATTTGAGGTAATCACAATTATTTTGCTTAATCGTCATAATCGGTTCCATGTTGAAAAATCTTCATATATTTTCAAACATTTTCAAAAACAGTGGAAATAGCCGATCTACAAGCTCATTGTGAGCTTGTAGATCGGCTATTTCCACTATCAATGTTATTTTTTTAAGTATAAAGTTGTCAAATATGTCAGTCATTTAGGTTATGTGTCATATCTACCATTTGCAACTTCAAAGCCTACAAGACAAACAGAAATGTAATTGTCAACGACAAAAACGTAAAGAAAAAAAAAAGAACGCCCCAACACAACTATGGTTTAGTGATGAGTCATTACTTTTCACAGTTTCGTGGGAGCCGCCTTGACCCCAAGGACTGTTTTTTGTGCAAAACAAATGCTTGCAATGGATTCAGAATCATTAAAAAAACATAGTTTGTCCCCTCTCATGCTACTTAAAGCATATTTATTTTGGTGTGTTTTAACCTGTATAGTTAATTTAATGGGACTCCAACTTTAATCAGCTGTGACGGATTCTTTTGGGGAAATTGAATTTCAGTCTTTGTGAGATGTGTTACTAGACACCTTTACAAACACATTGGTGAAGAAATGTTTTGGTAAGGAATTTATTCCAGGACTTTTTAAGATATTCCTTGATTACAAGCAAAATTTCCATGTGGACAATAAAGTTTACCTTGACCTTGACAGTTGTTTTGAAAAGCGTTCTATAAATACTAAGGCTGGGACTTTAAAGTGATCCCTGACTAATACGACAAATCTTAAAACATTATAATTGTCCTCTATAACTACAATGTAAAATTAAAAACACCTTAAATATTTTATTTCTTCTAGAAATAGCTAATCTTTCACTCAGTAGGGGAAATGCCTGTCGCAAGTTGATGATGTCATAAATGTCGTGTCATTTTTATGGCATGCATGTGCAAAAAACAAAACACAAACACATTTGAAATATTGATTTGATGCTCATATTAACCATAGGAAGTATTAAGTTTGTTTTTATTTTCACATGCATGCCATTAATTCCATAGGGATAGATCACACTTGACATTTATGACATCATCAACTTGCGACAGGCATTTCCCCTATTGAGTGAAAGATTAGCTATTTCTAGAAGAAATAACATAATTGAGGTGTTTTTAATTTTACATTGTAGTTAGTTATAGAGGACAATTATAATGTATTAAGGCATATTTGTCGTATTAGTAAGGGATCACTTTAACTGATTAACTGTGATTAATTAATTACAGAAAATGTACGCGATTAAAACAATTAACGCATTTTAATGGCACTTAGTTTTTGCACCACAGAACCTTCAGTTTGGGGCATACCGATCATAGCGATGCACCAACCAAGAAGAGACAACAAACGCAAAGGGAGAAGTAGCCGATCAGAGCGCTTTGCTTGGCCCAGTGGATGCGAAATTTAGATTTAAAAAACTCACTCGTTGATTCACTCTTACAACAAAATGTGTTTTACTTAAAAAAAAAAAATGCTTCTCAGGTCAAATATCGATGTGCGATTAAAATGCGATTAATTGCGATTAATTAATCACAGAGCCTGTAATTAATTGGATTACAATTTTTAATCGCATCCCAGCCTTAATAAATATTAATTAACCCATTTAGGGCCTAGAATTATTGAATGCTTTAACCAGTGAAAAATAGCAGATATACAAGCTCACAGCTGCGAGCTTGTAGATCTGCTATTTTTGAAAAAGTCGTGAAAATGTGTGCAAATCTTTTAATATAATGTGTTTTTTAAGCGAACATTTGTACTCACATTTTGCTTCTGGGGGGTCCCTGGAACTAAATATTTTGAGATGGGGGTCCGTGGTCAAATACATATCATTTTGGGGGTCCTTCACATGAAAAGGTTTGAGAACCACTGACATAAATACACTTACCTGACCTGACCTCTCAGCCCTAGAAGGAGTGACGGAGGAGGGAGCAGCAGGAGGAGATGAAGGAGACGTCCAGGCTGAGGAAGACGAGGAGTGGGAGGAGGAAGAGGCGGGGGGGGAGGAGGAGGAGTGGAGCGCCATGGACCTGGGCGTGGACCCTGATTGGACGGAGGAGGGCGAGGGGGGCGGCGACGAGGAGGAGGGGGAGGAGCTAGAGGGCCAGGAGGAGGGGGAGCGAGACGAGAAGGGCAAGGTGAAGAAGGTACGGAGATAATAGATATGGTCGTCGTTGTCGGGTGGAAACCTCGTACGTCCAATGTTATCGTCCTTATTTATATAGTGAGTTTACCCGCATATTTCCGCCGCAGACAGTACAAAGGCAGGGAGGGCCCTTAGCCAATGAGGTGCAATTGGTGGAAACAAATGTGGGAGTGGTGTTAGCTGGAGTATTGGTTGAGCTTCACATGACAGAAGCTGCAGAATATAGTCACGTTGGCAAACATAAGAAATGAAGAACAATTTATTTGATTAAGAGTTTTTATTTTAGTTATTGTTGTGGGCTCGCCTGAAAGGCGAGAACACTGTTATCTTCATTATTTATATAATATAGTGAGTTCCGTCGCAGACAGTACAAAAGCTTCACATGACAGTTAGCACACTGCAGAATATAGTCACGAGCGAGCCCACACTGTTTCATAGGAACAGTATTTCTAGTTTTGTATTTATCATTTTAGAAATGAACTGAACTAGCGAAAACAGCCGATCTACAAGCACACAACGCCTCGCACCGCAAGGCGTTGTGTGTAGAGCGGCTGTTTTCACTACTTCTGTGCGACGGCCTTGTACGATGAAGCAGGGCTTTGCTTAGGAAACTAGACCAGGTCAACCTGGTTGTGCCAGACCCCCTGTCTGTCATCATCATTTATGACATCATGCCTTTTGTAGGCATGTCATCATCATGTCATCATCATATATACCCTTTATATAGAAAAGGGACAGACCGACATTTGCTTATGTAGGCCTACCCATTTCATGGGTCTGGCAAAAACATACAAATTTGAAAGTTGGAGATACGAGGTTTCTGCCCGACAGTGACGATATAATAGAAATAATATACTGTTTATTATCCTCTTTGGGTTTATGTTTCTACTGCCCATTTAGATCTGTGTCGCTTTAGATTTGAATGACTTAAGCCTCTATCATAGACAGTTTGAATGACTTAAGCCTCTATCATAGACAGTCCGAGGTGAAGAGCTATCACCTCACCGCGGTGTCGTTTTGTAGTTATCACCTAAAAATGTATATTCTACCACTTTTTGTGGTCACATGTTCAGATACTGGATTGTGATTGGCTTAAAACAGTGGTAAATCAGTCAACAACCTTGAGGTGGCTCATGGACCCCGCCCACTGTTGTGTTGCAGTTGATTGTAACTAAATAACCTTGCAAGTTACAACTGTGTTTTCTTTCATTTATATGGTAGAAGTGGTAGAAAAGCCATTTACCATGAGAGGGAGTGGACAACGACGATATTAGGGGTGGGCAATATAATCGATATGGCAATACATCCAGGCCCGGATTTATATGACATGAGGCCCCTGGGCAAGGGGAAATAAAGAGGCCCTTGTGCGCGCGCAAAAAATCCACCTCCGGTCCACCTGACCACACCGTGACCTCACCTCCGGACCGGCCCGTGCATAATGTGACTGTGTGCAGAGGCGTAATTTGACCAATATCTAGGGTGTTGCAAGGAATTACGTGTGTCCACTTGCCCATAGGGCGGGTGCGAATTTTTTTGGGTTTTACCAGTTTTTGGGTGCTTTTTATTTCAATTTCGGGTGTTTATTCCCCACACAACAGTCTAAGAAGCAGCTGCAGATAGCTGTTACGATTTATTTAGCATGCAGCGAAACACACACACACGTGGATACAGAATTGGAGTTTGCGTGCATGTGTGTAGCCTATGTGTGTGGAAAGTACCGGATACATAGAGTGGGCGGGCTTTAGACTGCACTAAGCTTTCAGAGCAGCTACATGCACTGCGGCCAGCAGAGCAGAAGCTCTCAATAATACAACAAAATGTACTGTAACTAAACACAAATATCTCTTTATTTGGATTGCAATATTTAAAAATGTCATCATTAAATTAACTCATTCAGGGTCTTTTCAAAATGGCTTCCAAGTTCCACACCGCCTCCCTCTCCATAGACTTCCATGTAATTCATAGTGCACGGATCATGCACGCCCATGCCTAGATCATGCACCACGTGTGTGCACACTGTTCACAGCTTTCAAACAAAAAAATCCGAATGGAAATCCGTTCAGGCATTCATGAGCTAGCAGCCATTATGTTTTCTTGAAATGTAAACAAACATGACTGCCATGTTTGAAAGATGGGGTTGGAATGGGGGTTAAACATGGAATTTCACGATTGCGATCATGCCTACTACATTTTTGGGGGTCCAAAAAAATAATTTTTGTTTTGGAAAAAAAATTTTTTTTTTTTTTTTTTTTTTTTGAGGCCCCCCTCCCCTGAGGCCCCCGGGCGCGTGCCCACCCTGGCCCAATGGTAAGTCCGGCCCTGAATACATCGCAATAGCTTATTTGCCAATACTGTATCGATACTTCAGGCTGTAGTATTGCCATACTTTGAGGAAAATAAAATATGTTCCCATGCATAGGAACCAATGGTAGAAGTCTGGTCCTGACACTCCGCTGCCTCTAGATGTCGCTGTACTATAGTAGCTACTTCCCCTTCCCACGGTTCAGTGAGTGAGGTGTCTTGAGAAAATGGCTGCGAGCGACGAAAACAACCACATTAGAGCAGCGCCTTCAGCTTTTAAAGCTTATATATCGCAATAGTATTGCAATAGTATCGCATCGCAAAGATTCGCAATATATCGTGTTACTATTGCATCGTGACACACGTATCGTGATACGTATTGCATTGCGAGATTCTTGCCAATATCCACCCCTAGACGATATGCTATAAATATAAGGTGCTGGGAGTGAAAATTACAATGTAGGGGTGCCTCGGATTTAAAAAAAAATATATATTTATGGGGTGCCCTGAGACAAAAAGGTTTGGGAACCCCTGCAGTAGAAGATCCCTGTGTTAGACAGAGATGCGACGCGATACAAAGAACTACTCTATGGACATTCCAGTGAAAAAACAAATGGACAGGAAGCTGACGGGAGGTTGCTATGAAACAAAAACATGTGTGTTTAAAGGAGTAGTCCACCCCCAAAATGACTTTTTTTCTATTGATTACTCACGCCATGGAGAGTAGAGTTCAATAATATTTTTTGGTTTTTGTTGCATTCCTAAGACAAAAATTTGATTTGAGTAAATTTACCCCCATTGATGCCGGATGGTGACCCGTTTTGAAACGGGTCACCATCCGAAATGAATGGGGGTAAATTTATTGTTATCACATTTTAGTCTTAGGAATGTGACAAAAAACTAAAAATATTATTGAACTCTACTCTCCATGGCATGAGTAATCAATAGAAAAAAGGTCATTTTGGGGGTGAACTACTCCTTTAAGACCATTGTCTGATAACGTTGCTGTTCAGGAGCTGTCATGTGATAACGTGTGATAACGTTGCTCTAACTGTTCAGGTGTTGTCATGTGAGGTGTGATAACGTTGCTCTAACTGTTCAGGTGTTGTCATGTGAGGTGTGATAACGTTGGTCTAACTGTTCAGGTGTTGTCATGTGAGGTGTGATAACGTTGCTCTAACTGTTCAGGTGTTGTCATGTGAGGTGTGATAACGTTGCTCTAACTGTTCAGGTGTTGTCATGTGAGGTGTGATAACGTTGCTCTAACTGTTCAGGTGTTGTCATGTGATAACGTGTGATAACGTTGCTCTAACTGTTCAGGTGTTGTCATGTGAGGTGTGATAACGTTGCTCTAACTGTTCAGGTGCTGTCATGTGAGGTGTGATAACGTTGCTCTAACTGTTCAGGTGCTGTCATGTGAGGTGTGATAACGTTGCTCTAACTGTTCAGGTGTTGTCATGTGAGGTGTGATAACGTTGCTCTAACTGTTCAGGTGTTGTCATGTGAGGTGTGATAACGTTGCTCTAACTGTTCAGGTGTTGTCATGTGAGGTGTGATAACGTTGCTCTAACTGTTCAGGTGCTGTCATGTGAGGTGTGATAACGTTGCTCTAACTGTTCAGGTGTTGTCATGTGAGGTGTGATAACGTTGCTCTAACTGTTCAGGTGTTGTCATGTGAGGTGTGATAACGTTGCTCTAACTGTTCAGGTGTTGTCATGTGAGGTGTGATAACGTTGCTCTAACTGTTCAGGTGCTGTCATGTGAGGTGTGATAACGTTGCTCTAACTGTTCAGGTGTTGTCATGTGAGGTGTGATAACGTTGCTCTAACTGTTCAGGTGTTGTCATGTGAGGTGTGATAACGTTGCTCTAACTGTTCAGGTGTTGTCATGTGAGGTGTGATAACGTTGCTCTAACCATCAGGTGCTGTCATGTGAGGTGTGATAACGTTGCTCTAACTGTTCAGGTGCTGTCATGTGAGGTGTGATAACGTTGCTCTAACTGTTCAGGTGTTGTCATGTGAGGTGTGATAACGTTGCTCTAACTGTTCAGGTGTTGTCATGTGAGGTGTGATAACGTTGCTCTAACTGTTCAGGTGTTGTCATGTGAGGTGTGATAACGTTGCTCTAACTGTTCAGGTGTTGTCATGTGAGGTGTGATAACGTTGCTCTAACTGTTCAGGTGTTGTCATGTGAGGTGTGATAACGTTGCTCTAACCATCAGGTGCTGCCCTGTGAGGTCTGCAGCCGGGTCTTCACAGAGACCTGCAGCCTGCGCAGACACATGAAGATCCACAGTGGTATGAAGCCCTTCAAGTGCATCTTCTGCTCTAAGACCTTCAGGCAAGGAACCCAGCTGAAGACTCACCTGCGCATACACACAGGTAATACAAAGGGTGCGTTCGGAAATGCGCACTCAACGCACTGGGGTGCCATGTTGTCGTTCGTTTATTCAGTGCACTTGGTGCGTTGTCGTTCGGAAATCCAGTGCGCGGCGCACTGGTGTGCTGAGTGCACGCACTGACCGACCCTACTCAGAAGATGGGGTTTGTCGTTGTGGTGGGGTGGTGCGGTGTTCTGATTGGTTGGTTTTCATGGCCGTGTCTCGAATGCTTCTCAGCTGTGAACAATGGAGGAAATGACCGCGAAATACAGCACTTGCAGCTTAATTGGTCGTTTGGGCTTGATAGTTTCACACACATCAACATGTAAATTAACAGCAGGTATGCCAATGCTATGAATTACATCTCCTTTCAATAGCAACATTACGTTAGCATACTTAGCAACTGCTGCTTTTCAGAAAGTTTTCCTTCAGAGTTCAGAGTGAAAAAGCTCACAGCTGCCTCTTAACTTTTTCCCTGCCAGATGTTGTTATTTATTATTGGGTTTTGTGCCAGCAAAAGCACCTTACCTTTGCGATGATATAGACAAAGATGTATTCATTTTTTTTTGAATTTTCTCTTAAAGAGGTGTACCGTGGCTCTACCAGCAGTAGGGGGCAGCCTCATGCAAGAATTAATGTGAAAATGGTTTTAGATAGGCTCTCGCTTGTCAAGGCTGCTCAAGGCTGTGCAGTCGCTACAGAGCAATAGATCCAGAGTACACATGGTGTGTTTTGTTACTCCATTGATGCTAACGTCCAGTGGGATTTTGAGAGTACTTTTACGGGAGCTGTTTCAACGGTACACACCCGCGCGACCCCTCATCAGGTTACAGACATCAAACCAAGGTACAAAAGAACGAGCCAAAGAACGTACAATTGGCGTTCCGCCGCCGTCAAAAATGGGGCGAACAGGAACGTTCAAAGCGTTGATAGAGTTAACTGGTCGTTGGTAAATAAGCCACACTGAACGCACTCTCCAACGTCACACCCACTGCACTCACTACACTGAGCACACACCCGGTGCGGGTTTCAGAACGCACCCATAGACACACCTGCGCATACACACAGGTAATAATACACACCTGCGCATACACACAGGTAATAATACACACCTGCGCATACACACAGGTAATAATACACACCTGCGCATACACACAGGTAATAATACACACCTGCGCATACACACAGGTAATAATACACACCTGCGCATACACACAGGTAATAATACACACCTGCGCATACACACAGGTAATAATACACACCTCCACATACACACAGGTAATAATACACACCTGCGCATACACACAGGTAATAATACACACCTCCACATACACACAGGTAATAATACACACCTGCGCATACACACAGGTAATAATACACACCTGCGCATACACACAGGTAATAATACACACCTGCGCATACACACAGGTAATAATACACACCTGCGCATACACACAGGTAATAATACACACCTGCGCATACACACAGGTAATAATACACACCTCCACATACACACAGGTAATACATACACACCTCCACATACACACAGGTAATAATACACACCTCCACATACACACAGGTAATAATACACACCTCCACATACACACAGGTAATACATACACACCTCCACATACACACAGGTAATAATACACACCTCCACATACACACAGGTAATACATACACACCTCCACATACACACAGGTAATAATACACACCTCCACATACACACAGGTAATAATACACACCTCCACATACACACAGGTAATACATACACACCTCCACATACACACAGGTAATAATACACACCTCCACATACACACAGGTAATAATACACACCTCCACATACACACAGGTAATAATACACACCTCCACATACACACAGGTAATAATACACACCTCCACATACACACAGGTAATAATACACACCTGCGCATACACACAGGTAATAATACACACCTGCGCATACACACAGGTAATAATACACACCTGCGCATACACACAGGTAATAATACACACCTGCGCATACACACAGGTAATAATACACACCTCCACATACACACAGGTAATAATACACACCTCCACATACACACAGGTAATAATACACACCTCCACATACACACAGGTAATAATACACACCTCCACATACACACAGGTAATAATACACACCTCCACATACACACAGGTAATAATACACACCTCCACATACACACAGGTAATGTGTGGAACCGAGTGACATTAAATGTAATACCTACAATTCCAAGTGCTTGTCAGGGTGGGAGTACCCAGTTCAAATATGTTTATTTTGGGGGTCACGGCCTAAAAAGGTTTGAGAACCCCTGGTATAGAGCATTAACACATTCATCCACCAGGGGCATTGACAACTCATTCTTATTGACTTCCTATCTAGACAAGCTTTATAAACTATATATATATATATTTTTTTTTTAAGAGAAAAAAGAAGCGAATATTCGACTTCGGTGAACAACGTCGAATAGTGACTTTGATATTCGAATATTCAAATATTTGGTGAATGCCCTAACCCTCTATGATGTCTGAATTCTTTCTCCCCCCCCCCGTTGCAGGAGAGAAGCCCTTTGCTTGTACGGAGTCGGAGTGTGACAAGTGTTTTGCTCAGAAGTGTCAGCTGGTGGCTCATCGTAGGATGTACCACGGAGACGAGAAGCCCTTCACCTGCCAACGCTGTGGCCTCAAGTTCGCCACCTCCTCCAACTTCAAGATACACATCAGGTGTGTGTGTGTGTGTGTGTGTGTGTGTGTGTGTGTGTGTGTGTGTGTGTGTGTGTGTGTGTGCGTGCGCGTGCGCGTGCGCGCGCGTGTGCGCGCGTGTGTGTGTGTGTGTGTGTGTGTGTGTGTGTGTGTGCGTGTGTGTGTGTGTGTGTCAGTGTTGATTTCGTCGACTAAAACTATGACGAAAACTATTTGTCGACTGTGTTTTTTTCACTGACTGAAAGTAATAAAAACAAAATAAAAATTAAGCTGTGATGAATAAAACTAAAACTATTGAATAAATAAAACTAATATAAATATATTGACAATTTCGTCAACAAAATGAAAACTAGACTAAAACGTTAGGGAGGGACTGGTGGAGAAGAGAGTCATTTTATGTTTGGTTGCTCTCAGGTGTTGCGTGCTGAAAATAGCCGATCTACAAGCTCTCAACACTGTGAGCTTGTAGATCTGCAATTTTTGCACACAACCATCAGTCATTACGATGCCATCAAGGCCTGCCAAAATGTAAAAAGTGCCCTCTCCAGACCATGAATGCAGTTTTTGGTGAGAGAAATGTAAATGCCCCCTCTTTCCATGCCATACCTGAAGGCAGCATTCAAGAGAATTGTCTTGTCCAAACTCTCCTGAACTTGAACGCAGCATCTTATGTTGAAAGAATTGCCCTCTCTGTGTAGAAATCCATGCCGTTACGCCACATCTCCAGTATTGACTTGATTATGCTTAGTTCAGTGTGGTGTCAAACACCGGAAATAGCCGACCTCCAAGCTCACAACGCGTCGCAGCGTGTGGTCTGAAGACTCGCCTCTTCAGACTCCACACCTTAGCCCATAGCACTTACCATAGCACTCGCCTACCTTCAATGACCGTACATGAAAGATAGAAAGCATTCTTAGGTTTTATATAAGGTTTCTTTCTGATAAGAAGCTCGGTCTACCTTGTTATTTTTGTCTAGATTGATAAATTGATTTCAATTGATGTATTGTTTATTTATTGCAAATTGCTCTGGATTAAGGACAACTGTGTTTTTTTACAACAAGTTCATATTTTAGATTGTAATCAGAGAAAAGAAAAGATGAGTGTTAAAATGTTTTCATTCACTGCTTTCTATTGTTTAAGCGATTTTAGTATTTTGATTTCAGTGCCTAAACTGTACGTGAGGCTAAAGCCCCTTTTCCACTGCAGCTTTAGCACCACACCACACCACACCACACCACACCACACCACACCACATCAAATATCTACATTTTCCATTACACAAACGTACCCCTATCGGTAAGAAACAAATTGACCCTTTTAACTGTGTGTGTGTGTGTGTGTGTGTGTGTGTGTGTGTGTGTGCGTGTGTGTGCTGTGTGTGTGTGCGCTCCCTACAGACTGCACAGTGGAGAGAAGCCCTATGTGTGTGACGTGTGTGGCCAGGCGTTCGCCCAGTCCAGTACCCTGACCTACCACAAGAGGCGCCACACCGGAGAGAAACCATACCAGTGTGACACCTGTGGGATGAACTTCTCTGTGTCCTCCTCACTCATCACACATGCACGCAAACACACTGGTACACACACACACACACACACACACACACACGCACGCACGCACGCACGCACGCACGCACACACACAGTTGAGAGAGGAGCTCAGCACTACGGATGGGACGATATGAACATTTCATATCACGATTGTTTTGACAAAAGAAATCGCGATTTACGATATTATCGCGATAATCAAAATCCAATATCCCAGGGCGGAATATTTGCCAAACAAAATAGCAGATCTACAAGCTCACATCATGTCGCAACGCCACGCATTGTGAGCTTGTGGATCGGCTATTTTTTTTGGCAAAGACATTTGATAGAGTGAATAAAATACTGCATCAAGTATGTTTATTATAAGTACCTTTTACCAATTCTAGAGGGTTTAAATGGTACCAGATATGCAGCGCTGCAAATAAAAGGTGAATTGATCCCAGTGCATGACGGAGGACGATATGACGATACATTAAATCTCCACGATGCGATTATCGTGAGTGTTTTTTATCAGGATAAACGATAATGTCGCTTATGGTCCCGTCCCTACTCATCACTCATCAAACACAGAGCACAGATGGACGGCTGGGGGCGACTGCATTGGTAGTGGCCAGAGCCTTCTACCTACGGAGAGTTGCGTTACTCCCGTTCACTTCATGGGGCCAGGTCTTCTACGCACACATCTATTGGCGTATAGTGACAAACGGCCAAACGGAAGTTTACAGAATGCATTGAAGTCTATGAGGTGTAAAGTGACAATGAACCATGTGACCAGCGCTGTTTCTGACCCCGCAGTGGCAGGACTCTTTGATTAGAAGACTCTGGTAGTGGCGAGGCAACGCGTTTGGATTTACGTTCCCATGACTGATTTCACTCATTTGGACTCCATAGAAGTTAGATTTTTAGAATAGACTATGCTATTATCTTCACTGAGATATCTTAAGTGTGTTGATCAATGGTAACAAAGTGTGCAGCAAACTCCCCATTGCAGTTAGAACGAGAGTTATGCATATAACTATGGTTCTATGAATACCGGATAACCGCCAGAGGGCGGTGTATGAACACCGTGGATATACATCACGCGCATGCGCTGAGGTCGAATTCTAATAACAACATAGTCACTCGTGACCCCGTGTGCACGTACACTGCCTACATAGGCATGACACGCACAAGGAACATCCTCCTGAAAATCTTTTCGTCGGGATTCCGAGTGACAGACACCTCTGGCGGTTATCCGGTATTCATAGAACCATAGTTATATGCATAACTCTCGTTCTATTTCATACCTTCTAACCGCCAGAGGGCGGTGTATGAACACCGTGGATAACGCATATCAACATGGTCACGAGGAATCTGCGCTTACCGAGGTCGGTTTGCAGATTGACTAGACAACACCACAGCAGTCCACTCAAGATGAGGGACGGACCGGGTGACTACGGGCAACCGCCCATGACAGATTTAAGCCCAACAGGCTGCCGAACCTAAGACCCTCTCCTGGTCTGCCTTAACACCCGCCTCACAGAGGGAGAGGCCTTGGCCATACCCAGGCCAAACTGTCCTAAAGGCAACCTAAAGGTCCCCTGAAGCAGTAGCTTGCCCTAACTCAACCAACAGAGTATGCAGCAAGTAATGGCACCTTGTGCCAACCCGCTTTGCTCCGCAACAGAGCCTGAGCAACCTAACAAATCGATAGGTTAAGTAACGTGAAGGGCAGAAAGCCCTTGCGAACGTAAGGAGGGGTCTGCCAAATGGTAAACCCAGACCCACTGGGATGCTGCCCTAAGGGTCTCTGACAATAGGCGGGGCATCAAGCCCACCTACTCACTTTGCAGATGCAGCAGTGAGGATGAGAGTATTAGCAGATAACTTCGTCTAGGTACTTATGATACAGCTTAACAATAGCGGAGGAGCGGACACCGCTCTCAAATGCTATACCATGAGGCAGCACCTGCAATGCCGTATCCACTGACACACCAGCTTAATAGCGGAGGAGCGGCCAAATGCCAAACCTACGGGGCCAAATACGGAGAGTGTCCCAATGGTAGAGGCTTATCACTCTCTACAACATCAACCGCAGATATCTCAAGCAGTATTAAGCACAGAGCAATGCTCTAACTTGCATAGTGGCCCTTGTCTTAACTATAGCCCAGTGTACACTCCTGGCATGGAATTCCCTGGCATAGGATGTACACAAGCGTAGTTATTTCCCACAGTAGGCTTGAATGGCAGTAATCCCTTAAGCAGTTGATGATGACCTGAGTGAGGATGCTCAACGCACCCGCAGCCCAATTGTGACCGGAGATCCTGTCTCTATGAAGAAGCCACGTCGCTTCATGAGGCATCAGTAGCCTCCCAACTTAAACTTATTCAGTTTAACGCTAGTGCTCACCAAGGTGAACCTCCTGTGGCTAAGGTATGTAGGTGCCTTAGCTTATCTGCCATATGATAGTACACAGACTGACAGACAGTATCACTTCAGGTTCGTCAAGGCCGCTCTACTTGAAGGTAGGTTACCCTGCAGTATTGCAGCTGCACTGAAACAGACAGGCAGACACATGCAGCCAGTTGTTGGAGCAGTTGGCTCTATTCAGAAACCATGACGAGAGTACCAGCAGCTAGCTTTGCCTAGGTACTTACGATACCACTCAACAATAGCGGAGGAGCGAAGACCGCTCTCAAATGCTATGCCAGGAAGCAGCGTGCAGAATGCTGTTACTGTATCCACTCACGATACAGCTTAACAATAGCGTAGGAGCGAACACCGCTCTCAAATGCTATACCAGGAAGCAGCATGTAGAATGCTGTTACTGTATCCACTCACGATACAGCTTAATAGCGTAGGAGCGACCACCGCTCTCAAATGCTATACCAGGAAGCAGCATGTAGAATGCTGTTACTGTATCCACTCACGATACAGCTTAACAATAGCGTAGGAGCGAACACCGCTCTCAAATGCTATACCAGGAAGCAGCGTGTAGAATGCTGTTACTGTATCCACCCATGATACAGCTTAACGATAGCGTAGGAGCGAACACCACTCTCAAATGCTATACCAGGAAGCAGCCTGTAGAATGCTGTTACTGTATCCACTCATGATACAGCTTAACAATAGCGTAGGAGCGAACACCACTCTCAAATGCTATACCAGGAAGCAGCATGTAGAATGCTGTTACTGTATCCACTCACGATACAGCTTAATAGCGTAGGAGCGAACACCACTCTCAAATGCTATACCAGGAAGCAGCATGTAGAATGCTGTTACTGTATCCACTCACGATACAGCTAACAATAGCGTAGGAGCGAACACCGCTCTCAAATGCTATACCAGGAAGCAGCATGTAGAACGCTGTTACTGTATCCACTCACGATACAGCTCAACAATAGCGGAGGAGCGGACACCGCTCTCAAATGCTATACCCGGAATCCGCATGTTACCAAAGCAGAGGCTTCACGCTGGTCCAGCACCATGACGACACTGGTTGTCATGTTGTGGTGCATCTTAGGCCCAAGACATAGACCCAGAGGTCTATGGATTACACGTATAGGGGTGAAATGAAGACAGCCCCAGAGAGACCAGAGACTGTTGTCAGTTTTAAGAGCAGTGAGCTCATTCACCGGCACTCAGAGAGCTATCAGGGGCTCAGACAGGGACACACCTGGACCGAAAGCTGGCCATGACTAGCATTAGACCTGGGACAACTCAGGCATCTGGCTCCCCAGGCAAGCCAGGGCCACCATAATAAGAGTCACACTCGCCACAACAACCCAAGTAGACGATGCGCAAATCATTATTTACACATTAGTAAAAAATATCCTGGATGCAAACACCCAGAGCCACATAACACTCATAGGTGCCAAGTCGGCGTATCAATACCTGCAGACCAGAGGGCCAGGATAAGGTAACTAAGGGATCGTCCAATACATCCCATTCCAGCTGATGTGGCACGCCTCTAGTTAGCAGACCAGTAACTCTACCCCAGGGGTACGGACAGTGCCACCTATCTCAGAGACTTCAACTAGTGACACCACCAGAGAAGCAGAGCTGACAACAACTGGCAACATGTCCCAGCCATACTGGGCTTTATAGCTCATGGCTGACAAGGCCCCCAGTGGGTGGGTTCGGGACTGGCCCCCATGCCGAAGCTCACAATGCACAGCCAGAACATGTACATCAGAGGAGCAGCCTCAACCTGGGATAGCGGTCAATTGTTGCCATAATCCATTGGCAAATGTAGTAGCGATGGGTAGGAGAGACACGCTTGTAACATAATGGCAGTTTGCAGTCATGCCCAGAATGGTATCATCTGGAAAGCAGCAGAGTGAACCACACTCTAGCTAAGACGCTCGCCAGCCGGCTACTCACAGTAACCTTGGCATCAGCATCAAGGCCCATATACACAGCGTTATACCCTCCAGCTGTGATGCCCCATGTACAGACCGCATTACATATGCCTGTATAGAGTGCAAAGCCTGCTAGTAAGTCAGTACTGAGCAGCGTTTACAATTTCACCTGTGTTTTGACACACAGCTAAGTTGGGCCATGTAGGCACAAACCCATCTGGTAGTGTACGCTGTCTTGAACATAACCCTGAGTGCAAGCAGCAATAGGTACACACTACACACAGTATGTCGTCCAATAACGACAGGCGACCCAGTGCCACATTTCTGGTGATATGCCTGCATTTAAGTGCACCACTCTTAGCAGACCATATTTGGAGAGAAGGGCTCATCCATTATCGACCAGTTTGACCCGTGGCTGCCTCATGAGGTGGAAAAAGCCTTCTGAGAGACACCAAACAGCACACAGCGCAACATTGCTGTGTGTTAAATGCAACTGCTATCAAACACTGGTCAAGCTCTGTGGCTGCCGTCCCGTTTGAGGCAGAAAAACGCCTTCTGGGAGACACCAAAGCAGCACACAATGCAACATCGTTGTGTGTTATATGCATTGTTGTGTTCTAAACGCAACCTGCTACCAAGCACTGGACAAGCTCTGCAGCGGCAAACTAAAGGCCTCTCCATACTATGACCGAAATGTTCGGTGAGTTGTGTTCTCCGACGTGCAAATTTCCGAACTCCCGTTCGGTCCAATGCCTTGTTGTCAAGGGAACCATATATTTAAGCCAATGCCGACAGGGAGCTAGAGCACCACTGAGTGAATAGCTTTAGCAAAACTATTAGGTTAACACCCACTTACTGTTAAGTAATGTACTATACAAAGCAAGTAAAAGATGGCATATCATGGCAAGGATGTCACGTACAGATGACAGACTACAGATGACAGACTACGGTAGGTACAACGATAATAACTGTGGAGCAAAGACCGCTCTCATCGTCTAACATGAGTCGCACGCACACATGCTATGCTGATTCTAAACCCAGTACTGATTAAGTATATATTACAGCATAGGACAAAGAACAGTATCCTGACAGTAGAGTTCACTGATACACGGTCAACTAAAAGGAAACGCAGGAAAGCCTTGCGGCTCACTTCCATTGAGACCTTCTCTTAACCCATACATAGAATGCCAGACTGATAGACCACTGTACTATGCAGTAGATGCTTACCAACATTACACTATCCAGCCATACAGTGTTTAATAATTGCAGCTATAGCGGGCGCTACAGCGAACAGCAGACAGTGCGATACTGTATTCAGTATTCAATTCACCACACAGCGGCCAACGTTAGCTTACGTAGCCAAACGATATAGGCCCCCAGCAAGCAGCACGTGCAATGCTGTATCCAACCACGATACAGCCAGTAATAGCGGCGGGGCATACACCGCACTCAAATGCAAGCAACCCGTGCAATGCTGTAGACAACGGCCAACATTAGTCTTTTGGAGCGAACACCGCTCTCTGCTAACGCTAGCCGCAGACCCACGCTGGTTCAGCCAACAGCAGTGTAGCGAAGACCGCTATCGTCGCTGCCTAATGGCAACCAAAACACTCACAAACACACTACTGCCATGCAGGGTTCAACTAATAGCTGTGTAGCGAAGACCGCTATCGTCGCTATAGTGAACGGCAGACCGTGCTATTCACGTGGGTCCCCAAACCAATATAAAGCGTACCATTCTACACTGGTTAGAAACCAGTCAATACTTACCAATGATCCACTCCCGCAGCCATGCCTGGCCCAACGATAGCGCTCAGCTGTGGGACGAAAACCATCCTCCATGCCAAGCTATCGCTAGCCGTAAACATTAGCACGCACCCGTGCGACGCTGCATGGTAACCATGGTTCCCAAACGAACCATGATATAAGCGGGGTGACTTCTAGGCTCTGCGCAGTCTCTAGGAGGGCGAATACCGCAGCTCCCACCCACGGTGAGCCAATATGATGGGCCACCATGAAGGTTTGCGAGACTCCAAGCACAGAGCTCCACATAGTCGACCTGCGCCTTGAGGCGAAAAGATGAAAGAGGGAGGATGTTCCTTGTGCGTGTCATGCCTATGTAGGCAGTGTACGTGCACACGGGGTCACGAGTGACTATGTTGTTATTAGAATTCGACCTCAGCGCATGCGCGTGATGTATATCCACGGTGTTCATACACCGCCCTCTGGCGGTTAGAAGGTATGAAATAGAACTGCTGTTTTCACCACTTCACATAACATAACCTTCACATAACGGAGGACATTCATTTATGAAAAAAGAACAAAACATTTGAAACATGGAGATGAGAGGTATCTGCCCAACTGTGATGATGACTTTTCATGTAACCCCGGACCAAACATGATTTGGTTTTAGTTTTTTCAATACCAGTAGCTGTAAGTGTAAAGGGGTCTTTACCCACTCTGTCTAGGCTAATTTTCCATCTAACTCCAGGGCTCCACTGGCTGCGTCTCGTTGCTCTGCGTCTTGACGGCGTCATTGACGCAGACACGTTGCCGTCCGACTGGCTCCACTGAACGTGAATGTGTTGATATTTCAATCAAAGATCATAGGATATTCGCTATCAACTGTAGTGTTATATATGCCTAATTATAATAATTTATGCTGTGTAAACTAAAGTGCCGGAAAAAAATAGCAGATCTACAAGCTCACAACATGTCGAGTGCATGAATTTGTCATCATGCTGTTTTGTGACTGTGTCTGAGCTTGTAGATTGGCTATTTTCGGTACACCAGTCCAGCGCAGCCACGATAATGTAGGCCTATAGCCTAAAATCAGACTCAGTCACTCACTGCTGGCCTGTTTTTAGGAGGAAGAATTGAGAAAGTTGTTGCCTGTTGTGAACTTGTGATTAGCCTATATCAAGTGGGAAGACCACTGTAATTACATAAAAAATATGCGAGGAATTTTGGGACATCTAGTCACCCTTGTGAATGACGTGAATGGATATCCAACAGCAGAAAGGCACGTTCGGTATATACATTTAATATGCAATGCAATTACATTTAATCATAATTTATACATGACTGGACGTTGTGGACGCCGTCCAAAAATTGAACCGGGGCGATTTTCGAGTTTGGACACCGTCACCGGAGCGTCCGACGTTGACGTTACCGTCGGCAGTGGAGCTCCCTTCATTGATTAAAACGGGAGCGTTCCCAGCGTTCCCAGCGTTGACGTTGACGCGACGCTCGACGCGCTCGGTGGAGCCGGGGGGTTATATTGATCCCAAAAGACTGTCCGTGTGGTAGGCACAAATGCTCCTGTTGTCCAGTTTCCCCAGCAGAACCCAGCAGCTCTCATAGCATAGAGTGGAGCCTATAAGCCTATCACGGTTATACTATTTGGTCAGAAGTGATTTTATTTTTCATGAATGTGTTACTAGTTGTCATTACACATACATCCATGCCTTGGTTGTCCCACACAAGCCACCACAATCTCATAAATAATGTTTTGGGGTGAGCATTCGGCACAAGTGCCAATCAAAGTGACTTTACTGGCCAATCACAGGGAATCTTTTCTAGGACTTGGCAAAACACATAAAAACATAACATCTGTTTAGCAGAGTGTGGTGGCTTGTGTGGGACAACGATGACATGGATGTGTTTGTGATGACAACTAGTCCCACATTCATGAAAAATAAAAACACTTGACCAAAACAAATAGTATAATAGTGATAGGCTTATAAGCTCCACTCTATGCTATGAGAGCTGCTGGGTTCTGCTGGGGAAACTGGACAACAGGAGCATTTGTGCCTAGCAGACCCCATGGACAGTAATTTTGGATCAATATAAGTAGGAAAATGAGCCTAGAAGTGATTTAGGGAGGAGTTGTCCTTTAAGTTCTTTATTGATACTGTATGAAACCATCATCCTATTTGACTGACAACCCAATACAGTTTCTATTCATGCATGAATTGCCACTAGAGGGGGATAAAGGTCCTCAGCCTGAGTCTGCTCCCAATGTCTCTGGTCGAATGAATGAACCCTAAAGGATGCGAGGGATTTACACTCCTTTAAGGCTTGCAGGAGGGTGTTCCACATGGAAGTGGTAGAGGAGGAGGACACATTTGAACCTTTTTTAGAGTCAAATCTGGGTTGAACGTGATCTGTGGAGCTGCCTCTGGTGTTGTAATTGTGGACATCCATTGATTGATTGATTGATTGATTGATTGAAGACTTTATTGTCAGTTTGCATAGGAAAAGGTACAGTTTCATGACGGTACAGTTCACTGGTACAAGGTCAACTAAAAGGAGATCCTAGAAAAGACTAAGCTTATTTCCATAGGAAACCATTGATTAAAGTATCTCATATAACATTGATAGAACACAGTACTATGATAGTACTATGATAGAACACAGTACTATGATAGTACTATGATAGAACACAGTACTATGATAGTACTATGATAGAACACAGTACTATGCAGTAGATATAGTAAAAAAAAAAAAAAGTGAATAAAAATAAAATAAACAGTGCAAAAAATATATACAGTAGGTAAATACAAAGAAGGGTCAGGGGAGGCTGGGATAGGTTTGTTATTGCCAGTTGCGAATGGCTGCCGCCTGTAAGTGGTTTTTCAGGGTGATTTTAAAGGATGCTAGGGAACCACACTCCTTTAGGGCCTTCTGTAGGGCGTTCCACATTTTGGTTGTATAGCCTTGACCTTTAGGAAGTAGTTTGACAGGTACATGGGTATCTTGGAGGTGTAGTGAATCTTGTACACCATGCCCATTGCAAGATGCTGTACTCTGTCAGCTACTGTGAGCCACCCCACACTTAATGAAGCAATAAACCACAAGAGGCCAGTGGTTAGCTGGTATTTTACACCGGCTGAGAGGCATGGGGACCCTAGGGACTCCAACCCTCTCAGCCTTTTGCCAAAAGCACAGGTGCAGTTAATTGGAGCACTGTGGAACACTGTGGAAATAAATAACTCACCTGGGTTTGATATGAACTGATTCAAGGTGTGGGTTATAGTCTCATATACCACAGCAATTAAGGGAAACCAGCCAATCAGAATCAAGGAATGGAACTAGCCGTTTTAGAATATAGTGATAAGCAGTGAGGTGGGCCCGAGATGGAAGGCCAAGCAGGATTCAGAATTCAGTAGCAGCAGAATATCTGAATGCATTTACTCTTCTGTTTCAGGAGAGACTCCGTACAAGTGTCCACACTGTGACCACAGTTTCGCCACCTCTTCTGAGCGGAAGAAACACGTGCGCAAGATCCATCCTGGTGAGTTTTACAGTTTTTTCCCATGTCGCGCTTTGAGCTTGTAGATCGGCTATTCCCACTAGCAATGTTTAATCTTTTAAGTATAACGTGGTTAAATAATGATGTGTTATTTGTCATGTCTGCCCTGTGCACCTTTTTGTTTACGAAGCCTAAAAGCTTTGGGGAAAAAAATAAAACATAATGTTCTACGACAGAATGTGCAATTAACAGTTCTACTGCCAGATTTATTATTTATTTATTGGGGCTGGTGCCAGCAAAAAGCAGCTTACCTTTGTGATGTTATAGAAAAAGATCTATTGATAGATTTCCAAACATCTTTTTTCTTTGGATCTATTATATTTGTACTTTAGCCAAGCTGGCGGCAGAGGGCAGCCTTATGCAAAGAATTAATGTGAGTTGGGCCGCTCCGCTTGCCGTCCATTCAGAGCATAGAAATGCATTTCTAGATCAGATCCACAGAAAACAGCCAGGAAGTGATTTGGGACTCCATTATTGTTTACGGGCGGTGGAAATTTTAGAGCAGCGTTACGGGAGATGTTTTTACTGTACACGGCGGCGCAACCAGTTATCAGCTTACAGTCATCAAGGATAAGTAAATTAACGAGTGTTCGTATTGGCAACGAGCTTTAGGGTCAAAATTGGGGCGAACGGGAACGTCCGAAGCAGTAAAAGAGTTAATTCTTTATCGAAATTATTGGAGCGACAATTAACCGTCAAGTCAAATAATTTACCTTCCTGAGTATTTAAAGGTGAAATTAAAATTGAATGTGGGTCGGTGTGTGTGTGTGTGTGTGTGTGTGTGTGTGTGTGTGTGTGTGTGTGTGTGTGTGCGTGTGTGTGTGTGTGTGTGTGTGTCTCTCAGAGGGTAACCCAGGGGTCCAGTGGAACAGGTTTATATTAAACTCTCTCTCTCTCAGAGGGTAACCCGGGGGTCCAGTGTCTCCTGTAGGAACAGGTTTATATTAAACTCTCTCTCTCTCTCAGAGGGTAACCCAGGGGTCCAGTGTCTCTCTGTAGGAACAGGTTTATATTAAACTCTCCCTCACATTCAGAGGGTAACCCAGGGGTCCAGTGGAACAGGTTTATATTAAACTCTCTCTCTCATTTAGAGGGTAACCCGGGGGTCCAGTGTCTCCTGTAGGAACAGGTTTATATTAAACTCTCTCTCTCTCATTTAGAGGGTAATCCAGGGGTCCAGTGTCTCCTGTAGGAACAGGTTTATATTAAACTCTCTCTCTCATTTAGAGGGTAATCCAGGGGTCCAGTGTCTCCTCTGTAGGAACAGGTTTATATTAAACTCTCTCTCTCTCTCAGAGGGTAACCCAGGGGTCCAGTGTCTCCTGTAGGAACAGGTTTATATTAAACTCTCTCTCTCTCAGAGGGTCACCCAGGGGTCCAGTGTCTCCTCTGTAGGAACAGGTTTATATTAAACTCTCTCTCTCTCTCAGAGGGTAACCCGGGGGTCCAGTGTCTCCTCTGTAGGAACAGGTTTATATTAAACTCTCTCTCTCTCTCAGAGGGTAACCCAGGGGTCCAGTGTCTCCTCTGTAGGAACAGGTTTATATTAAACTCTCTCTCTCTTAGAGGGTAATCCAGGGGTCCAGTGTCTCCTCTGTAGGAACAGGTTTATATTAAACTCTCTCTCTCTCAGAGGGTCACCCAGGGGTCCAGTGTCTCCTCTGTAGGAACAGGTTTATATTAAACTCTCTCTCTCTCATTCAGAGGGTAATCCAGGGGTCCAGTGTCTCCTCTGTAGGAACAGGTTTATATTAAACTCTCTCTCTCATTCAGAGGGTCACCCAGGGGTCCAGTGTCTCCTCTGTAGGAACAGGTTTATATTAAACTCTCTCTCTCTCATTCAGAGGGTAATCCAGGGGTCCAGTGTCTCCTCTGTAGGAACAGGTTTATATTAAACTCTCCCTCACATTCAGAGGGTAACCCGGGGGTCCAGTGTTTCCTGTAGGAACAGGTTTATATTAAACTCTCTCTCTCTCTCTCTCACTCAGAGGGTAACCCAGGGGTCCAGTGGAACAGGTTTATATTAAACTCTCTCTCTCACTCAGAGGGTAACCCAGGGGTCCAGTGGAACAGGTTTATATTAAACTCTCTCTCTCACTCAGAGGGTAACCCAGGGGTCCAGTGGAACAGGTTTATATTAAACTCTCTCTCTCACTCAGAGGGTAACCCAGGGGTCCAGTGGAACAGGTTTATATTAAACTCTCTCTCTCTCATTCAGAGGGTAACCCGGGGGTCCAGTGTCTCCTGTGTGGTAACAGGTTTATATTAAACTCTCTCTCTCTCATTCAGAGGGTAACCCGGGGGTCCAGTGTCTCCTCTGTGGGAACAGGTTTATATTAAACTCTCTCTCTCTCTCTCTCTCTCTCTCTCATTCAGAGGGTAACCCGGGGGTCCAGTGTCTTCTCTGTGGGAACAGGTTTATATTAAACTCTCTCTCTCTCTCTCACTCAGAGGGTAACCCAGGGGTCCAGTGGAACAGGTTTATATTAAACTCTCTCTCTCTCATTTAGAGGGTAATCCAGGGGTCCAGTGTCTCCTCTGTGGGAACAGGTTTATATTAAACTCTCTCTCTCTCATTTAGAGGGTAACCCAGGGGTCCAGTGGAACAGGTTTATATTAAACTCTCTCTCTCATTCAGAGGGTAACCCGGGGGTCCAGTGTCTCTCTGTAGGAACAGGTTTATATTAAACTCTCTCTCTCTCTCTCACTCAGAGGGTAACCCAGGGGTCCAGTGGAACAGGTTTATATTAAACTCTCTCTCTCTCATTCAGAGGGTAACCCGGGGGTCCAGTGGAACAGGTTTATATTAAACTCTCTCTCTCATTCAGAGGGTAACCCGGGGGTCCAGTGTCTCCTCTGTGGGAACAGGTTTATATTAAACTCTCTCTCTCTCTCTCTCTCATTCAGAGGGTAACCCGGGGGTCCAGTGTCTCCTCTGTGGGAACAGGTTTATATTAAACTCTCTCTCTCTCTCTCTCTCATTCAGAGGGTAACCCGGGGGTCCAGTGTCTTCTCTGTGGGAACAGGTTTATATTAAACTCTCTCTCTCTCTCTCTCTCTCTCTCTCATTCAGAGGGTAACCCGGGGGTCCAGTGTCTTCTCTGTGGGAACAGGTTTATATTAAACTCTCTCTCTCTCTCTCTCTCTCTCTCTCATTCAGAGGGTAACCCGGGGGTCCAGTGTCTTCTCTGTGGGAACAGGTTTATATTAAACTCTCTCTCTCTCTCTCTCTCTCTCTCTCTCATTCAGAGGGTAACCCGGGGGTCCAGTGTCTTCTCTGTGGGAACAGGTTTATATTAAACTCTCTCTCTCTCTCTCTCTCTCTCTCTCTCTCTCTCATTCAGAGGGTAACCCGGGGGTCCAGTGTCTGCTCTGTGGAAACAGGTTTATATTAAACTCTCTCTCTCTCTCTCTCTCTCTCATTCAGAGGGTAACCCGGGGGTCCAGTGTCTGCTCTGTGGGAACAGGTTTATATTAAACTCTCTCTCTCTCTCTCTCAGAGGGTAACCCGGGGGTCCAGTGTCTCCTGTGTGGGAACAGGTTTATATTAAACTCTCTCTCTCATTTAGAGGGTAATCCAGGGGTCCAGTGTCTCCTCTGTAGGAACAGGTTTATATTAAACTCTCTCTCTCTCAGAGGGTAATCCAGGGGTCCAGTGTCTCCTCTGTGGGAACAGGTTTATATTAAACTCTCTCTCTCTCTTAGAGGGTCACCCGGGGGTCCAGTGTCTCCTCTGTGGGAACAGGTTTATATTAAACTCTCTCTCTCTCATTCAGAGGGTAACCCGGGGGTCCAGTGTCTTCTCTGTGGGAACAGGTTTATATTAAACTCTCTCTCTCTCTCTCTCTCTCTCTCTCTCTCATTCAGAGGGTCACCTGGGGGTCCAGTGTCTCCTCTGTAGGAACAGGTTTATATTAAACTCTCTCTCTCTCTCAGAGGGTCACCCGGGGGTCCAGTGTCTCCTCTGTGGGAACAGGTTTATATTAAACTCTCTCTCTCTCTCAGAGGGTCACCCGGGGGTCCAGTGTCTCCTCTGTGGGAACAGGTTTATATTAAACTCTCTCTCTCTCTCAGAGGGTCACCCGGGGGTCCAGTGTCTCCTCTGTGGGAACAGGTTTATATTAAACTCTCTCTCTTTCTCTCTCTCTCTCAGAGGGTCACCCGGGGGTCCAGTGTCTCCTCTGTGGGAACAGGTTTGTCAGTGTGAAGAACATGATGAAGCACCAGGAGAAAGCTCACGCTGACGACCTCCGACACCACAAGGAGAGAGCCCAGGCTGGTGAGACCTTTGACCTCTGACCTCTTAACCCCTAACCCCTGACCCCGAGACACCACAAGGAGAGACGTTTTTGAACAAGCGATTAAAACATTTTTTGGGGAAAAAACGTAAGTTTTTTTTTTTTTTTGACTCATACTTTTTGAGTCGCGGTGAGCATGAGTCGATTTTCGTCGCCATGGGAACCAAAGAGTTCAGTAAAAGGCGGCCGTGTTTTTTCAATAACCTTTTTCTTTTATTTTTAATAATTCTTTGGGAAAATGGAAAACATTAAATACAATAATATTTTATTGAAAATAAATGAAAAAAGTTATTGAAAAAACACGGTCTGCTCACGTATTAGGAGGGTATTATGAGTCACCAGAAAAAATAATGTGTGTTTTTAATGAATCTATCATGGTTAAAATGGAGTTTGAAGTTACAATGGGTGTGTATGTGGAGAGGGCCTGGGCGTGTTGGAGCCGGTAACATTTACATCAAATATCTAAATACTGAATGAAGCAAATTAAAAACTGTTCAGGGTGTTCATACAAGCCTGATTAGACCTAAAAGTTTTTTTGAAAGTGTAATATCCCTTTAATGGTAGCAATAAATATGTTAAAGTCCTAATAAGTGTGTGTGTGTGTGTGTGTGTGTGTGTGTGTGTGTGTGTGTGTGTGTGTGTGTGTGTGTGTGTGTGTGTGTGTGTGTGTGTGTGTGTGTGTGTGTGTGTGTGTGTGTGTGTGTGTGTGTGTGTTCCTCAGTGTTCCTGTTAGCCTCCACTCCGGTCCTGGTCCAGAAGAAGCAGCAGGAGGAGGTCCTGATCTCTGAGCCCCACAACCCCAACCCGGCCACGCCCACTGCCACGCCCAGCCAATCCAAGGCCGAGGCCACGCCCATGGCCATCAGCAGCGACCAATCGGACCACACCATCCGGGTCAGTGTCCGTATCAGTCGACTTGGAAAACTATGAGCGAAAAATGTCTGCCGACTACCCTTTTTTCACTGACGAAAACAAAACCAGTAAGACTCCCTAAATCTGGAGATAAGCAACCGCCAGGGCGCATGTAAAAATCGTCCTGATGGTGGCGCTAATTGTGACAGGTCCATGTTGATGACATGACTGTAGACATACTGTGTACCGATTTGCGTTATTTTTAGGGCAACATTTGTAGGAGCAGTGTCCAAAGATGTGTTCGGCCGCATGGTGGCGCTAGAATAGGGGCATGTGAGAAATTGGAAGTTGTGGTTTGGCAGGCAAGGAGTGTGTGTGCAAAGTTTGGCATGGATCGGGGCAACGGTTGCGGAGATATGAGCAGGGCAAAAGTGTGACGTGTGACTGACAGACTGACTGACTGACAGACAGACTGACTGACAGACGGTGAAGGTTTTGATAGTAACTGCGACCTGACGGTCACAATAAAAACGGAATAAAATCTAAAGCTAAGTTTTCATTCAAGTACAAACTGACTAAAGGGCTTTGCAGACGGGTACGATTTTTCGCATGGAAAAAACCGACAATTTCATTTTTATAAAGAAAATGATTCTCTATGACCTCAGGCACACCGGCTCAGAATTTGCCGTGCGGCAGGTGGCTGCAGCTGTGTGTTTTTTCCTTTTATGAATCCTTTTCGGATCCGTAGTGTGGATTCCACACAGCCTTGCACACCAAATCCATCCATCCATCCATCTTCAACCGCTTATCCGGAATCTGGTCGCGGGGGTAACAGTTCCAGCTGAGACCTCCAGATTTCCTTATCCTGAGCAACTTCCTCCACTCCCTCAGGGAGTATAACGAGGCGTTCCCACTTCCCAGGCCAGTTTGGAGATATAATCCCTCCATCTGGTCTTTGGTCTGCCACGGGGTCTCCTCCCAGTGGGACGTGCATCGAGGACCTTCCTAGGAAGGCGCTCGGGGGGCATCCGTACTAGATGCCTGAACCACCTAAGCTGACTCTTTTTTTTTAATATAATTTCTTTATTGCTTTTTGACATAAATACAATAAGCAGTTGTAATTTATAGGGTGTCAATAAGTTTTTTTTTCTTTTTTTTCCCCCTGTGCACTTTCAACATACCATATACAACATACAACATATTACAAAGCTGACTCTTTTCCGCGTTTTAATCATGCAGCAAACGGAAAAAAACACATAAAAACTGAACTAAAATGTGAAGGAGGGACTAGTGGAGAAGAGATCCAGTAGAACTAAAAGACGAGTCATTTCATGTTTGGGTTGCGCTCGGGTGTTGTGCTCTGAAAATAGCTGCGTAGATCGTAGATTGTGAGCTTGTAGATCGGCTATTTTCAGCATGCAACCAAGTGTAAAATCAGGCATTACGATGCCATCAAGGCACCGCCAAAATACATTTGAGGTTGACAAAATCAACTGTACATTTCAGTCGACTATAATCTTATGATATGTAGTAAAACTATGAAACTAATGACATTTCGTTCAAAAGACTCCAGGTATGGCTCGGTGTTGATTTCGTCGACTAAAATTATGACGAAAAATGATTGTTGACAGCTTTTTTTTCACTGCCGAAAAAAACTAAGCTGTGATGACTAAAACTAAGACTAAATATATTGACAATTTCGTCAACAAAATAAAAACTAGACTAAAACGTTGGGGAGGGACTGGTGGAGAAGAGAGTCATTGTATGTTTGGTTGCTCTCAGGTGTTGCGTGCTGAAAATAGCAGATCTACAAGCTCACAACGCGTCGCGCTGCGACATGTTGTGAGCTTGTAGATCGGCTATTATCAGCACGCAACCAAAGTGTAAAATCAGTCATTACGATGCCATCAAGGCCTGCCAAAATACATTTCAGTTGACTAAGGGTTATAGAACATGGAGTTGCCGAATCTTTATACTTTTTACACCTCCAATGGCTGGTTTTAAAATTTGTTTCCGAAATGCAAATGCAACAAGTGTGGACAGCTTCTCTCTGTGTACACTTTCAGAACACAACGATATGCACGCATTACTCCGCCCCCTCACCCCACAACAGCAGATAACCACGCCTACATTTTAGAAAACTTTTCATGTTCTGAAATCCATGAAACAAATAAAGAGGCAGGGTTTCTGGCTCCTTTAATGTGCATTAAGAGGCTTTCTGGAAACGCAGCTTATGACTCAAACTAAATCAAAAACAACACAGTAATGACTCAAACTAAATCAAAAACAACACAGTAATGACTCAAACTAAATCAAAAACAACACAGTAATGACTCAAACTAAATAAAAAACAACACAGTAATGACTCAGACTAAATCAAAAACAACACAGTAATGACTCAGACTAAATCAAAAACAACACAGTAATGACTCAAACTAAATCAAAAACAACACAGTAATGACTCAGACTAAATCAAAAACAACACAGTAATGACTCAAACTAAATCAAAAACAACACAGTAATGATTCAGACTAAATCAAAAACAACACAGTAATGACTCAGACTAAATCAAAAACAACACAGTAATGACTCAAACTAAATCAAAAACAACACAGTAATGACTCAAACTAAATCAAAAACAACACAGTAATGACTCAAACTAAATCAAAAACAACACAGTAATGACTCAAACTAAATCAAAAACAACACAGTAATGACTCAGACTAAATCAAAAACAACACAGTAATGACTCAGACTAAATCAAAAACAACACAGTAATGACTCAAACTAAATCAAAAACAACACAGTAATGATTCAGACTAAATCAAAAACAACACAGTAATGACTCAGACTAAATCAAAAACAACACAGTAATGACTCAAACTAAATCAAAAACAACACAGTAATGACTCAAACTAAATCAAAAACAACACAGTAATGACTCAGACTAAATCAAAAACAACACAGTAATGACTCAGACTAAATCAAAAACAACACAGTAATGACTCAAACTAAATCAAAAACAACACAGTAATGACTCAAACTAAATCAAAAACAACACAGTAATGACTCAGACTAAATCAAAAACAACACAGTAATGACTCAGACTAAATCAAAAACAACACAGTAATGACTCAAACTAAATCAAAAACAACACAGTAATGACTCAGACTAAATCAAAAACAACACAGTAATGACTCAAACTAAATAAAAAACAACACAGTAATGATTCAGACTAAATCAAAAACAACACAGTAATGACTCAGACTAAATCAAAAACAACACAGTAATGACTCAAACTAAATCAAAAACAACACAGTAATGACTCAAACTAAATCAAAAACAACACAGTAATGACTCAGACTAAATCAAAAACAACACAGTAATGACTCAGACTAAATCAAAAACAACACAGTAATGACTCAAACTAAATCAAAAACAACACAGTAATGACTCAAGACTAAATCAAAAACAACACAGTAATGACTCAAGACTAAATCAAAAACAACACAGTAATGACTCAAGACTAAATCAAAAACAACACAGTAATGACTCAGACTAAATCAAAAACAACACAGTAATGACTCAAACTAAATCAAAAACAACACAGTAATGACTCAGACTAAATCAAAAACAACACAGTAATGACTCAGACTAAATCAAAAACAACACAGTAATGACTCAGACTAAATCAAAAACAACACAGTAATGACTCAGACTAAATCAAAAACAACACAGTAATGACTCAAACTAAATCAAAAACAACACAGTAATGACTCAGACTAAATCAAAAACAACACAGTAATGACTCAGACTAAATCAAAAACAACACAGTAATGACTCAGACTAAATCAAAAACAACACAGTAATGACTCAGACTAAATCAAAAACAACACAGTAATGACTCAGACTAAATCAAAAACAACACAGTAATGACTCAAACTAAATCAAAAACAACACAGTAATGACTCAGACTAAATCAAAAACAACACAGTAATGACTCAGACTAAATCAAAAACAACACAGTAATGACTCAAACTAAATCAAAAACAACACAGTAATGACTCAAACTAAATCAAAAACAACACAGTAATGACTCAGACTAAATCAAAAACAACACAGTAATGACTCAGACTAAATCAAAAACAACACAGTAATGACTCAAACTAAATCAAAAACAACACAGTAATGACTCAGACTAAATCAAAAACAACACAGTAATGACTCAAACTAAATCAAAAACAACACAGTAATGATTCAGACTAAATCAAAAACAACACAGTAATGACTCAGACTAAATCAAAAACAACACAGTAATGACTCAAACTAAATCAAAAACAACACAGTAATGACTCAAACTAAATCAAAAACAACACAGTAATGACTCAGACTAAATCAAAAACAACACAGTAATGACTCAGACTAAATCAAAAACAACACAGTAATGACTCAAACTAAATCAAAAACAACACAGTAATGACTCAAGACTAAATCAAAAACAACACAGTAATGACTCAAGACTAAATCAAAAACAACACAGTAATGACTCAGACTAAATCAAAAACAACACAGTAATGACTCAAACTAAATCAAAAACAACACAGTAATGACTCAGACTAAATCAAAAACAACACAGTAATGACTCAGACTAAATCAAAAACAACACAGTAATGACTCAGACTAAATCAAAAACAACACAGTAATGACTCAGACTAAATCAAAAACAACACAGTAATGACTCAGACTAAATCCAACATCTCGGGTGAAACCCGTCTCTCCGCTCCGCAGGTCTTTAAGACGGAGCCGTCGGTCACGGCCATCACGACGGGCGACGGCGAGCCGACCGCGGTCACCTTCGAGACGTCGACGGGGGAGGCCACCGCCACCATCTCCCAGGAGACCCTGCACGCCCTGGTGGAACACCTGAGACCCTCGGAGACCCCCGCACAGAGCATACAGCAGGTGATGTCCTAATTATAATCTGTTTAGAACGGGTACACATTATTGTGTATCATTGTTTTATGCTTTAAAGGACCAGGTCACCTCTGGGACAACCAGATCTTATTTTATTGTTGTGTGGGACACGATCAACACAATCCTGAGTTATTTTTTGTGTTCAATCTGTGTTTTTAGATATGTTAGTATTTCAGCATGCTACAACTGGTCATATGATGCATTTTGCATCATATGACCAGTTGTAGCATGCTGAAATCGGCTGAAATACTAAAATATCTAAAAACACAGATTGAACACAAAAAATAACTCTTTTTTGTGTTGATCGTGTCCCACACAACAATAAAATAAGATCTGGTTGTCCCAGAGGTGACCTGGTCCTTTAACTATCGAAAAATAGCAGATATACAAGCTCACAGTGCGGCACCGAGTGCCACGCTGCGTGCTTGTAGATCTGCTATTTTTGAAAGAGTCATGAAAATTGTGTGCATACAGTATGTATTTTCAAAGTTTGTAACTCAAATTTTGCTTCTGGGGGGGGGGGGGGGCAACTTGATTTGGCCGCTGTGGGGACCCCGAAGGTCGCCGACTCGGGCGCCCTAGCTAAATCATTACGGTACTTTGAATTGCCTTGATTGCGACCGTAGCGAGCAGGTTTACTATGAGAACCGTCACAGCTTGACCGTATGTATACATGTATACGTGTAACGCCTCCCCTGACACATCACTGTGACATCACAGGTGACATAGCAGTGATGTCAGATACTCAGAGGAGAGATCTCCATATATGGGCACAAAAGGGATTAGTGATGTCATACTCAGAGGAGGATCTCCATATATGGGCATTAAAGGGGTTCTGTTAGGGATCTCCATATATGGGCATAAACGGGATCGTTTCCCAGGTGATGCCCTGTTAGGAGAACCCCACTAACAGAATCCATATATGGGCATAACAGGGATCGTATCCCAGGTGATGCCCTGTTAGGAGAACCACACTAACAGAATCCATATATGGGCATAACAGGGATCGTATCCCAGGTGATGCCCTGTTAGGAGAACCACACTAACAGAATCCATTTATGGACATAACAGGGATCGTATCCCAGGTGATGCCCTGTTAGGAGAACCCCACTAACAGAATCCATATATGGGCGAGAGAGATGGCGCGACCTCGCCCTTAGGTGTCTTACTGTTGTACTAAAGCAGGGGTTCCCAAACCTTTTTGGCTTGGGGGTACTGGAAAAGTTTTGGAATTGATCAAGGGTCCTGGAAGGTCCTGGAAAAAAAATAGCTATGCATTGTCTTTGGTTATTGATTGTGTTAATATACCTCTGAAATGACATATTAAACATTGGCCAAATTGTCTCATATTAGAGGCAGAAATTGTGAAAATAACAGATCTACATTCTCACAACGCCTCGCAACGCTGTATACTGCTATTTTCACAATAGAAACGTGTTATACAAAATTCCTCATCTCTTAGTGCTCGTCAGGGTGGGGGGGTCCCCAGTTAACACATGATTATTTTGTGGGTCACGGCCTGAAAAGGTTGAGAACCACTGGCATACACTACCTGTCGCTATGGAGCTGAATTATTGTTATATAGTCCTGGAAATTGGGTTAAATATTTAGGAAAGGTTTTGGAAATTAATAGTTAAAAATGTGTGGGAACCCCTGATGTAAAGCACTGTGAATGGCCTTGATAAAGTCTCCTCTCCTCTCCTCTCCAGATCGTCCTGAGACCCTCGTCTCCTGCTCAGAACATCCAGCAGATCATCGTCATCAGGACCGTAGACGACACCATGACCGTGACCAGCCAGCCTCAGCAATGATGATGATGATGATGATGATGATGATTTATACCATTAATTTAAGACCGGCAATTATTTTATACTTTAGCTATTGAAAAATGGCAGATCTTCAAGGCATTTGGCTAATAGCCCTCCTCCTAGTTGTTAAAGGGGTATTTCACCTCCGTAGAACAGTTTAATTTAAAGGCTTCATGACATTGTTGTCTTATGCTTAAACTTCTTTGCCTTTTTTTTTTACTATTTTGAAAAACATTTTAAAATACTTCAAATGCTGATCTACATCTGCACGTTCTGAGCTTGCAGATCAGCTATTTGAAATATTTCAAAATGTTTTTCAAAATGGTAAAAAAAAAAGGCAAAGAAGTTTATGCATAAGGCATGGGTCAAAATAGAGTCCTAAAAGTCTTATTTGTGGTTCTTCTAACGTGTATTAAAAGGTTTTAACTGACAAATCCACTCCAGTGAGCCATGGCAGGTTTTTTTTGAGCGGTGGTCACACCGTCTCCTATACGTGGCTGTGTGTGTGGGTATGCGTGTCTGTCTGTATGTAGCCTGCAATACCTTTTCTGACCACACATGTTAGGGGAGGGGCGCTGTTGTTCAGGCCAGGCACACTCACACTCACATTCACACACACACACGCACGCACGCACGCACACACGTAGCCTCCACCGCTCAGTTCACACAAGTGTGATTTTTTTCCCCCTCTCTCTCTCTTCTGGTTGTTGGCGTTTCAGTTGTAAAAATATATATAAAAAATACAAAAACTAAAATTGCGAGCCTTTATTTCATGTCATGAAATAAAACGTAACCGTGATGCGATGGACCAGAGCTAGAGGGAGTTCAGACTGCTCCAGTCCGTACTGAATAACCGCTAGCTTACGTAACGTCTTCAGACTAGGACTCAGGTCTAAGATGGACAGGTTGTGGTCTCTTCCAAAGAGGAGGATACCATCTCCCACCGTGCAGCAGCAGCACACACCGTACCCTTGGTCTCAACCTCCTCCCAGGAGATTGAATATCCACATATCGTTGAGTTCCTGCTCGTTGTCCCACGATAAGCCACCATAAATGTAGTTTTAGTTTTTAGTTTATTTCTTTTTTCCATGTAAAAGAAACATTGAATTTCATAAACACTTCATAAACACATCTCATATACCTTTCCTTTACGTCTATGTAGGATAAGCCAAGCTACCCCCTATTTTTTTGTAATTTATTTGTTGTCTATTGCATACTCAATTGTAATTCATTCATTGCTATTCCAGTTCATAAGGTTAAAAACAGTTTACAGAGTTAAAATAGTTAAAAAGATAAAAAGGTCATGCATAAGTGTATTTTATCTTGTCATTGTTCTATGTAATGTATCTGTCATTTAAAACTAGAATAGTAGATGTGTTTTATCCCTGCCAAGACATACAGAGCAATAGCTCTTTTGCGCCACTAGGGGGCAAACACACTCCAGTGAGTGCAACAGGTTTCTGTCAAGTCAGTGAAGGAGGCTTACTTCCTGTCATTGTGTAAGCAGAGTGCAGACTGGGCAGAAGTAAAATGTGTCTGTCTCACTCATATTGTGTTTGTTTAACTGTCTTTGCAGTAAACTGAGCATGAACCACACCGACATGGACTCATTGTTTCATTGAAGTGTGCAACATCTACCCTAAAGTTGTTTTTAAAACATGTAAAACATCATTAGTATAAAAATTATTCAAACAATTCCTGTACATTTATATAACATGATTCCATTCGATAATAGAGCATTCAAAAAGATTAAGATACAAAAGTATAATAAATAAATATAACATTTTTATTTCTCCCAAATTCCATAAATCCATAAATCTGGTAATAACAAAATAGTACCACTAGCAAATTAAAAATGTAGGACTCTCCACTAAAAGATTGTCCTTTTACTCTGCATATCTATCTATGGTTTTGTTTTAAAAAACGTTTCTTAAACTTTGCCATATTTGTATCACATTTGTTCCACAACTTGACTCCCTTGACCGTGACACATCTACTTTGGACATTTATCCGTTCCTTTTTTTGTTTGAATATAAAATTTCCTCTCAGTAAGTACGGGCTCTCACATTGAGAACAACCCCTGGATACAGTGGGGAAGTGATTTGCATTAAGCTCTGAACAGTATCTCTAGTGTACAGCTGTCCATTGTAGGTAAAGGCTGAATGAGTCCAGCGGGGTTCGGGTAGAAGCTGTGCAGAAGGTGTGTTCAGCCAGCAGTTGGTCTCTGTGTCAAACACTCTGATGGGTGATGGTGTTTGAGACAGAGTAACCGTAGGATACTCTTACGTTGGAACTAAGACCACACACGTTACGTTTTCACTCTCGAAATAAACTTGTAAGGCAATCAGCCATTAATGTGCTTTGATGTCGCAATCATTGTTATTAACGTGCTTTGATGACGTCCAAGACCCAGAAAGAAAGAAAAAATCAAACCTTGGTTCGAAGTGAAGCGGTGAATTTTTATTCTGTGTTCTAGAGCTATGAACTCTGTGTTCTAGATCTATACATTCTGTGTTCTAAATCTATACTTTCTATGTGCTTTCTATATTTTTATTAATTCTTAATGAATGAATGATTTTGTCTGGAGGGCCAAATTGTCATGTGAAGCTTGACCAATCCTCAATACTGCATGCACGGGACATGACACGGACACGGGACTCCTTGGAAGCCTATGGGACAGACTGTACGGGACAGACAAAGCCACTCCTTGGAAGCAGCTTTCACCGCTTCAAAAACGACTATCTGTCAAGGCTCCTTCGTCTGCCAGATATTCACTGCACTGATAACAATCTGTGAACATCACAGGAATGCTGTTTGACTCCACAGCTGCACATCATTATGCAACAGTAAAGTCAGAGACACTTTAATGTCAAAGATATCTCAAAGCATTTATTCCAACACATTTCTAATGGTTCTAATGGCAGAAGGACCTTGATGGCTACAGGGGTTCCCAAACCTTTTTGTCTCAGGTCACCCCATAAATATTGTTTTAATCCGAGGCACCCCTACATTATAATTTTCACTCCCAGCACCTTATATTTATAGCATATCGTCGTTGTCGGGTGGAAACATTGTATGTCCAAAACATCATCTATGAAATGTACAAAACTAGTGAATACAGCAGATCTACAAGCACACAACGCCTCGCGATTGTGTGCTTGTAAATCGGCTGTTTTCACTAGTTTTGTGCGACAGTCTTGTATGATGAAGCAGGGCTTTGCTTTACCAAAAGACGTACACATTTGAAACTTGGAGATACGAGGTTTCTACCCGACAGTGACGATATTTTAGTGATTATATTCCGAGGAAAACTTTGAGATAACAGCCATTTTGGTTAGAACTGACTGAAAATAACTTTGTACTTTTAAAGCTATACTGTGTAAGTTGCTCAACTAGTGGTCAGTAGCGTCCGTCTTTCGGGCGTTTTTCGCCGCGGACCGGGCCTCACACCCCCGCGTCACCCCCGCGTCTGCCTCCACCTCGCCGAGATCTATCTTTGGAGGGGTCCCTGGTTCCTGTGCGTTCAGGCATTCCGGAGAAACGGAGTGTTTCACCCGAGTATAGATAGAGACACACGGGCGCCTACAAATATGGCCGCCCTATTGTGATAGCTAGCGACCCCACTTCAAGATGCGCTGTGATTGGCCGGCAGTGTATAACCCTCGCTGTGATTGGCCGGTAGTGTATGATGACGTCATTTTGCCGGGAAATCCCGCCCCTGTCACTGCTAGAAGAAAATATATAAAGAGAAGGCTTCAGAAGCTGAAAATAACGGAGTGGGTGTTCTAAAACTTTAGCGATTTAAGAGTTAGGACAATTTTAAGATTTGTTTTATAAAAAAAGTTACATGGTATAACTTTAAGTTTAAAATGATACTAAATGTATATTTTAAATGTCCAAATAAATTCCAAATATTATCAAATGATCTCGCGGCACCCCTGGACTGCCGTCACGGCACCCCAGGGTGCCCGTCACCCACTTTGAAAACCCCTGTGCTACACCATGGTTCTACCGGTACTGGGTGCTGAGAGACCTGCAGTTCCCCAGAGAATGTGAGCCTCCATTTTCTTTTCTCTTTATTTCACCTTTTTTTACCTTTATTAACCCCTCCCATCCTGGGTGTTTTTTTATCCCCTTTTCTCTCCAATTTAGTGTTTTTATATCCGTTGCGACCGTCAGGTCGCAGTTACTATGAAAACCTCCACTGACTGTCTGTCAGTCCCTTCGTCTGTCCGTCACGTCACACTTTTGGCCTACTCTTATCTCCGGCACCGTTGCCCCTATCCATCCCAAACTTTGCACACACTCTCCTTGGCTGCCAAACCACAACCTCCGCCCCTGATTTCTCACATGCCCCTGTTCTAGCGCCACCATGAGGTTGCTTTTTGCAGACAACATTAATAGACACTGCTCCTACAGATCTTGCCTAAAAATCATGCAAAGTGGGTACAAACTATCTCGCAACTCATGTCAGCAACATGGATCTGTACCATTTCCCATATTCCCTCCTGATAGGCTACGATTGCCTTCTAAAGTTTGCTGTATTGCTCCCTTTTCAAAATAAATCCACAAATCATGAACACCACATGCCCTTTCTTACATCCCCCTACACCCAGGAACCAATGGGGCTTTTAAGCCGTGACATCATTTTGTAGGCAGAGGAGAATCTGCCCCCAGAGCATTTTCTGTCCCTCGCTATTTTCAACAGATCCGAGACAAAAATAACGACTAAAGTATAATGCTAACACTTTCCTTTCAACAACAAAGAGAAGAAAAATGTGTAAATAGTAAAAATAGTAAAAAGATTCACGGAAACTGGGGGCAGAAATTCTCCTCTGCCTACAAAATGATGTCATACTTAACAGCCCCATGTCAATTTGTGTTTACATGTGACCTGACGGTAGCTTACTGTATCTCCCGATTAGGGAGTCTTAAGCCCTTTGCACACTGGACCGTTGTGTTTTTTTTTTTTTATATATTTTTTTTCCCGTTTGCTGTATGAGTAAAACACATTGGATTTGGTGTGCAAGGCTGTGTGGAATCCACACTGCGGATCCCAAAAGGAGTCATTGAGTTTTTACCGCATGCGACAAGACGCACAAATCGAACTGGTTTCGATCGAGAAAAGAACGCACGGCCGCAGCCACTTGTCGCACGGCAAATTCGGTGTGCATGAGGTCGTAGAGAATCATTGTTTTCTTAAAAAAAATGCAATAGTCTGTTTTGTCCGTGCGAAAGAACGCGTCTGGGTGCAAAGCCAGACGCCAGACGCCATTCCCGGCCGGTCCAGGCCGGCCATTAGGAAAAAAAGTAAAATAAAATGTCGGCCTTCGTTTCATTTTGGGGGCTGGGCGGCCAACAAAGTAAATCGCCACTGTCGGGCAGAAACCTCGTATCTCCAAGTGAATTTTTTCGCAAAGCAAAGCCCCGCTTCATCATACAAGGCTGTCGCACAAAAGTTGTGAAAACAGCAGATCTACAAGCACACAACGCCTCGCGGTGCGAGGCGTTGTGTGCTTGTAGATCGGCTGTTTTCAATAGTTTAAATCATTTTTAAAATGATAAATACAAAACAAACGGTTTTGGACCCAACAATGACGAAATATAACTCATGTACAGTAATTGGCCCACTCGCTTGTCACTTGTCATGATCTGAAATGGCAAATCTTTGAGTAGCAGCAGCGCTATAGAGAGAGATCTCTCTCTATAGCGCGCAATGAGGGCCTTACTGTATCTCCCCATTAGGGAGTCTTACTGGTAGTATCGTTCCAATGGATTCCACCCACACACATTCCTGTGTTGTCAGTGGAGTTGTCACTGCTGTTACTGAGTCACCTGCCCTCAGGGACGTGCTGGGCCCCTGATTCAGCCAGGGAAGAATAGTTGTAGAGGCCCTCATTGTGCGCTATAGAGAGAGATCTCTCTCTATAGCGCTATAGAGAGAGATCTCTCTCTATAGAGAGATCTCTCTCTATAGCTCTGCTGCTACTCAAAGATTTGCCATTTCAGATCACGACAAGTGACAAGCCAGTGGGCCAATTACATGAGTTATATTCTGTTGTTGTCGGGTGGAAACCTTGTACGTCCAAAACCGTTTGTTTTGTATTTATCATTTTAAAAATGATTTACACTAGTGAAAACAGCCGATCTACAAGCACACAACGGCTCGCACCGCGAGGCGTTGTGTGCTTGTAGATCTGCTGTTTTCACTACTTTTGTGCGACAGCCTTGTCTGATGAAGCAGCGCTTTGCTTTGCGAAATAATTTACAAACAAACAAAGGCCGACATTTTATTTTTATTTTTTTCCTAATGGCCGGCCTGGACCGGCCAGGAATGAACCGGCTGTTCGGTTCGGGAGTTGGCCCGCTTTTCCCAGTGGCCAGCACGTCCCTGCCCGCCCTACACTCCATGCTGATAGGTGCCGCCCCCACCGGCAGTACGATCAGCAACCTGACAGGTGAACCCATCCCAGTCTAGTCTAGTCGCTGTGACTGACTGACTGTTGTGTGCGTTCTTCAACGTAGGCCTAGTAATATCTTGTTTTTGTTTTTATTAATGTATGTTAGATTCATAGGACAAACAGAGATTTTATAATCGTAACTCTTCACGGAGGAGACAACATGGCGGGTCCCTCGGTCTCACATCGTTTCTTCCAAGTCACTCTGTGGACTCTGAAGTCATGGATGGTGGTTTATCTCTACCTGCTGTGGATCAACTGTTACAGCGCTTCTGTCACAGGTTGGTTTAATTCATTAAACTGTTATTAATGATCTCTACATGTCATGGAGTGACTGTTACAGCGCTTCTGTCACAGGTTGGTAAAGTTTAACTTTTAGATTATTCATCTATAATAGAGCAGTGAAGTCTGACGTCATTTACCCATCCTACCTGGTTCCTGTTTTTCCCACCCATTCTGAATTCCCATAGACTTTTTTCATATAAGAACTGTGTTCCAAACATGAACAAATCATCTCAGCGGTTTGACTCATATGGATATGAAGAATCAACTGATGGTGAGAAAACACTAATGTTATTGTCGCCAAATTAGTTACATTTTCACCAGAAACAGACTGTATCAAATATGAGTGACTGACTAAAACCATACAGAGCCTCCTCCCCGATAATATTGCAAAGACTGCTTGTTTATTTTTGGAACTCAATACTTATATGAGACTATTTTTAAGATGACTCAATGTTATTCTCCATAGAGAAATTAATTCCATGAACCGGGGGATGAGCGAGTCACGTCATGACTTCACTGTTCTATTATAACGTCTGAAGCGTCTTTCCAAAACTGTTTAGGAAATGGCGATCTGCATGTAGGCCTATGTTGTTTTCTCCCGCATGTTGCTGTGTTTGTGTGAAACTGTGCTGTGATAAAGTTATAAGTTGTGCACGTTGGCGCGTGCACATGGGCACGTGCACACATTCACCTGGGTGACGGCAGACTGCTGGGCGAGCGATGGCGCTTTTGGCATGGGATCAACTTTGACTAAAAAAAAAGTACAGACCTGTTGGTTGTTTATGTTGGACACAGTTTGTATTACAGGCCATTTTGGCAATATTTTGGGTGGGCGCCACCCACATGTTGGGCTGTGTTGCTCATTCCACGAATGCCTGATGCTTAAATGTTGTACCTGTGGTGTCCATGTTGTCTCTGACATTATGATGGATAAAAAAAATATATATATATATATATATTTTGAAATGCTTACCGGATTGAGAAGACACTCTATTGCCTCTCTTGACGAGTGCTACTGATTGCCCAATCTGATCTGTTGCTTGAGGACAGCTGTGTCTTGTTTTAGCGGTAGGCATGAAGAATTTTCTCTCTTCAGCTGTGAGTGAGACCTGCCATCTTTTTAGGGCTGTTATCGGTAGTTTTTTTACAGCATGGCTCTGAAACTAATATCTGATTTCTTTAGTGGGCCCGCCACCCAATTAAAAAAGAAAAAGAGTTGTAGGCTAAAAAAGCAAGTAGGATATTGTTGATCAGTCGACGAGGAGGATTAGGAACAGAATTTCCACTCAAAGGTAAATTAATAGCATTTATACCAGGGGTCTTCAACAGGGGGTCCTCAGACATAGTTACTACAGGGGGTCCTCCAAATCTTCCAATCCTTTTTATTTTAACCACTTGAACCCTAGTGTCCATATTCTGAGAACTGTAGCCGAAAATAGCCGATCTACAAGCTGGTGAGCTTGTAGATCGGCTATTTTCGGCAAAGAGGTTTGTTTTACAGAGTAAAAGGTCAAGTTCATTAGGTAATGACGGCTCAAGTGGTTAAATACCCGAAACACAAATTGACATGAATCCAAAATACACTGATGACTGTGCTGTCAAACAATTAAACTATATGGAATCTATGAACAGGTTGTGGGGGTCCCTGCTTCATCTCTCTCTTAACCAAGGGGTCCTCGGCCTGAAAACGTTGAAGACTCCTGATTTATACTGTTATATTGTGTTCTGATGGCCGCTGTTGCCTACTGTATGTTGTTGTGTTGGCAGCCGCTGTGCTGCGCTGTTTCTGACCCATGTTGAAGGATCAGTCAGTGGGGGGGGGGGGGGGGGGGGTGGGGGCTGTGGTGAAAACCTGGCATCGGGGCCGTCAATTCTTTTTTTTATGATGACGTCACAATCGGCAGCAAATCTGGATAGCCTGTTTTGAGAACCCGCCGGATACTTTTAACCTTCGCCGTCTCAAAACCAGAGAAAGACACAACGGTCAGAAATGGGACTTTGTGAGGATAGAAGGTGCTAGTGGGACCCCAAAAAAAGGTTTTAAAATAGGAAAAGTGAAATTTCATGGTGTATCACCTTTAATGTGACATCATGGTCCAAGTATATTCCATGTTTGGATTTCAATAATAAGGTCTTATCAATACATCTTACTGTACATTGCAGGAGCAAAAGGCCTCTTGGCTGCAGTGGTGAATGGGTGCAACGTCAGTGGTGTGATATGATTTTAGAAGTGGTGAATGGGTGCCACGTCAGTGGTGTGATATGATTTTAGAAGTGGTGAATGGGTGCAACGTCAGTGATGTGATATGGATTTTAGAAGTGGTGAATGGGTGCAACGTCAGTGGTGTGATATGATTTTAGAAGTGGTGAATGGGTGCAACGTCAGTGATGTGATATGGATTTTAGAAGTGGTGAATGGGTGCAACGTCAGTGGTGTGATATGATTTTAGAAGTGGTGAATGGGTGCAACGTCAGTGATGTGATATGGATTTTAGAAGTGGTGAATGGGTGCAACGTCAGTGATGTGATATGATTTTAGAAGTGGTGAATGGGTGCAACGTCAGTGGTGTGATATGATTTTAGAAGTGGTGAATGGGTGCAACGTCAGTGGTGTGATATGATTTTAGAAGTGGTGAATGGGTGCAACGTCAGTGATGTGATATGATTTTAGAAGTGGTGAATGGGTGCAACGTCAGTGATGTGATATGATTTTAGAAGTGGTGAATGGGTGCAACGTCAGTGGTGTGATATGATTTTAGAAGTGGTGAATGGGTGCAACGTCAGTGATGTGATATGATTTTAGAAGTGGTGAATGGGTGCAACGTCAGTGGTGTGATATGATTTTAGAAGTGGTGAATGGGTGCAACGTCAGTGGTGTGATATGGATTTTAGAAGTGGTGAATGGGTGCAACGTCAGTGATGTGATATGATTTTAGAAGTGGTGAATGGGTGCAACGTCAGTGATGTGATATGATTTTAGAAGTGGTGAATGGGTGCAACGTCAGTGGTGTGATATGATTTTAGAAGTGGTGAATGGGTGCAACGTCAGTGATGTGATATGATTTTAGAAGTGGTGAATGGGTGCAACGTCAGTGGTGTGATATGATTTTAGAAGTGGTGAATGGGTGCAACGTCAGTGGTGTGATATGGATTTTAGAAGTGGTGAATGGGTGCAACGTCAGTGGTGTGATATGATTTTAGAAGTGGTGAATGGGTGCAACGTCAGTGATGTGATATGATTTTAGAAGTGGTGCCCCTCTAAATTTGTGACGTGATGATTCATGTGCGTACATGTTAGTCTAGTGGTTTAGTTAGTCACGTATATATAGGAGGCGTCAGGAGTCACCAGAAAAAAAGGACGGGTGTTTTCATTAAATCTATCATGGTTAAAATTGAGTTTGAAGTTACAATGGGTTTGTATAGGAAGGGGGCGTGTCTGATAAAATGAATATATCTAAATCTAAACTGAATCAAGCAACTCAAAAACTGTCCTGGGTGTTCGCAAAACCCTGATTATATGATAAAATGATGAAACGTTTTTTGAAAGAGAAATAATGCTTGAATAAATAGTTCAAAATGTACAATTCGACAGCCACTTTGTTATGCAAATTAGAAGGTCAAAAACTCAAATTTTTGATTGGGAACCAGGTTTTTCAGATTCTGCACCCTTGAATTATGTAAAAGGGCCCACTTTTACCCCCAAATTCCTCTAACCTGCTTATAACCATATGCCATTCCTCTAACCATATGCCACAACATAAACATCAAAACGGACGCCGCTCTCATTTCTGACAAAGGTGAAGTGGCTACCCATCTTAACAAAACCTTTACCACCACAGCCCGTTCACTGGTCGAAAGACTGGTCGCCCCATCTGGGCGGTATGGTGAAGAATTTGTTAAAAAATTCTACAAAAAACTGGGCGTCAGAAAAGACAGCTTTAAACTTTCCACAGTGACAACTGATGAAGTGTTTAAAAAATTGAGCGCCCTACCTCAACACAAGGCCACTGGCCTTGATAAAATCCCAGCTAGATTTCTCAGAGATTCAGCCGCCACCATTGCTCCAATCATTACCCACATAATTAACCTTTCCATCGAACAGGGTCATGTCCCCCAGGACTTCAAACTAGCAAAAGTAACCCCCCTGCACAAAAAAGGTAGCAAACTAGACCCTGGAAACTACCGCCCCGTTTCCATTCTTAGCTCCATATCCAAAGTCATGGAGAAAATAGTCTACGAACAGATTGCAAGATATCTCGATGAGAATAATCTGATTTACGAGTTCCAATCTGGATTCAGAAAATCCCATTCCACTGACACATGCCTTCTCTATTTGACTGACCAAATCAAACGCGAAGCGGATCAGGGCAAATATAGTGGCATGGTCATGATGGACCTCCAGAAGGCATTTGACACCGTGGATCATGCTATTCTGATTGAGAAACTAAAAGCCATCGGTCTTGACAGCGCAGCAGTGAGCTGGATGCAATCTTACCTGGTGGGGAGGGAACAGGTGGTGGAGATTAACGGAACCCTGTCCCCCCCCCTCCCAGTAAGCTGTGGTGTTCCTCAAGGTAGCATACTGGGACCTCTGTTGTTCCTAATATACGTGAACGACATGGCATCTGCTTGCGACTGCAATCTGTTCCTGTTCGCGGATGACTCGGCTCTCCTAGTCTCGGGCAAGGACCACTTGCAGGTTGAAAAGACACTTAACTCTGAACTGAGTAAGATCTGCACATGGCTTAACGACAACAAATGATCAATTCACCTGGGAAAAACCGAGTCCATCCTCTTTGGATCAAATCATAACCTCAAAAAGGTAGATGACTTCACAATCAAAGTGGGTGACAAGGTCATAACACGAAAAAACGAAATCTCTTACTTAGGATGTATCCTTGAAGCTAATCTTTCCAGCGAAAAGATGACTTCAAAAGTAATAAAAAAAATCAACCAACAAACTCGTTTCCTACAGAGGATCGCCCCAATGGTCAACTTCAACACACTGAAGACCATAGCTGGTGCAATAATCCAGCCCCTCTTTGACTACGGAGTCCACGTATGGTATCGTGACGCCCCACAAGCCCTTAAAACTAAACTCCAAACAGCCCAAAATAAACTAATTAGGGTCCTGCTTAACCTTCCCTATCAGACTCACCTCACCGCTACTCACCAGTTAAGAGTGGGGTGGCTCAGAGTAGATGACAGAGTACAGCAACTTGCAATGGGCCTGGTGTACAAGATACACCACACCACTATGATACCCAAGTACCTGTCAAAATACTTTATAAACGTTAAGGATGTCCATAATTACAACACCAGAGGCAGTGCCACAGATCACGTTCAACCCAGAGTCAACTCAAAGAAAGGGTCGAACTCGTTCTTCTGCTATACCACAAAAATGTGGAATATCTTACCGAAGGCCATAAAGGAGTGTGGATCACTAGCATCCTTTAAAATTGCCCTGAAAAACCACTTACAGGCAGCAGCCGTTCGCAACTGGTAAAAAACCTAGCCCAACCCTACCCTCCCTGCCCCTTCCTTGTATATACTTGTATACTTGTATATTCCTTGTATATACTTACTGTTTGTTTAGATTTACTGTATATTCCTTGTATATACTTACTGTTTGTTTAGATTTACTGTTTTCTTTTCTTTTTTTCCCCCCTTTTCTTTACATATCTACTGCATAGTACTATGTTCTATTTGTCTGTCATTCAATGTTATATGAGATACTTAAATGGTTTCCTGTTGAAATAAGCTTAGTCTTTTCATGGATCTCCTTTTAGTAGACCTTGTACCAGTGAACTGTACCGTCATGAATCTGTACATTTTCCTATGCAAACTTCTAATAAAGCCTTCAATCAATCAATCAATAGAAGGCCTTTTTTTCAGAATTTCCGCCTGACTATGTGAGGCGTGCGTGCGTGCAGCTAATTAAGTCTGGGCTCGCCGAGCCCAACCGAGCCCACGGCATCTCACCCCTGTGCAACGTGTTATACTGCATATGACATAATGACAGATGGCTTTTCAGAGGACAGGGTTACTTGAGGACACCAAGGAGATTCACTTCTACCAGCTGAACCAGTTTGTCAACGTAGCTTTAATAGTTGTGGTTTCCATGACGGTGAAACTGGTGCTGTAGTCTGAGTTGATGAGAACGTCTAAGGTGTGCCAACAATGGAAACATAGCTGATCGTCCAAACAGATAATTATGTGCTTGATGAGTGATTAATGAAGATCATGACAGGATTGAAAGGAATGCAGTGTAGAGCTGGGATTGGGCCCATTTATTCAGTCCGTGTCCGGCAGTTTTTTGTCCAGATCCGAATCACCATCCCGACCATTAACCATTAAAATGCCCTTATATTGGGGCACCTGGTGGCCTAGTGGACCAGGCGCATACCATATAGGCATTGACATGTCGGCATCAATGCCCGTCGGCGTCGCCGGTTCGATTCCCGATCCGAGCGACCTTTGCCACATGTCTCTCCCCCATTTCCTGTCAGTCTACTGTCCTATCCAATAAAGGCAAAAAGCCCAAAAACAAATCTTAAAAAAAGAAGAAAAAAAATGCCCTAATATTTCCCAACGCTTTTGCCCCCTCCTTTCTTTTTCTTTGAGGAAGCCAATTTACACTGACTAGCAAACGTGTTCTAATGTGCAGTGCGTGCAGCTTGCCTGCTTGTTACCATTAATATATGAATATTAAGATACAATGTGGCTTGTAAAAGTGTTTAAATAGTATGTCAATTATTAAATAATATGAATAATATACGTCTGACTGCAGTGACTCGCTGCCGGCTGCACACTCATCCTGCAAGTTTCTGCATCTGGAAAATAGCCGTTCTGCAAGTAGATCGGCCACTTTTTGTTGAGATATATTGATATTTCAGCATGAATGATGATGCATTTGGCATCATATGAGTCATCATGCTGCATCATATGATGCAAAATGCATCATCATTCATGCTGATATACTAAAATATCTCAAAACACAGATTGAACACAAAAAATAACTCAGGATTGTGTTGATCGTGTCCCAAACAACAATGAAATAAGATCTGGTTGTCCCAGAGGTGAACTGGCCCTTTAAGTGCAGCAGACGAGGAACAGAACAGAATAGGGTGCAACGTGTATTTATTCGTATTCATTTGTTCAGTTGGGAGAGGTGCCTGGGTGCCTGGGTGCACAAAAGCGATTTTATTTTATAATGATTATTTTATATGTAGGGCTACATAGTGCCCTTATAGCAGAGCAAAGCAACAGGCAAGCAACTGTCTGGCCTGTACATCTGTCTGGTGCTAGCAGTTTACATTTTTTGGAGCACCAGAAAGAATTTAGGAGCACCCACCAAAACGGAAGGAGCACCAATATGTTGTCGATGAATAAAAAACAACAATGTAAGATGCAATGGTGAAAAGGTGACATTTCGTGGCTATAAATTGATTGCAATGTAATATATAACATTGTTTATGAATGGTGTATGACATTACTTTGCAAAGAGACTACTCAGATCGACTATTTTTTTAAATTTCTGACTCTAATGTGTGACAATTTGGCCAATGTTTAATTTGTAATTTTAGCTGTATTAAAATGTCCTTAAAGGAGCTATAGTCAACTTTTTCTTGAAAAAGGATGCTAAATTAAAAATAATGTTCGAAAATATTTTATAAAAAATATGCTTCAAATATGTGTTTCTGTTCAACAATGTCCACATAAAGTATAAAATAATGATAAAATAATCATTTTGGATGTTGTCAGGCTGACACTTTGTTTACATCATATCAAGAATAGACTAGGATGTAAACAAAGTGTCAGCCCTGACAATTGCCAAAATGATTATTTTATCATTATTTTACGCTTTTTGTTGAAATTTTATATTTGAACACATATTTGAAGCATATTTTTTTATAAAATATTTTCGAAACATTTTTATTTTAGCATCCGTTTTTCAGGAAAAAGTTGACTATAGCTCCTTTAAATTGCCACTTCAGAAATGTGCAGATACCCTCTACAATGTCAATCATCTGGGGACCCCCCCAAAATAATGTGGGGACCCCCTTGGGAGTCCCGACCCACAGGTTGAGAACCACTGCTCCAACAGACAGGGAGAATAGTCTCCTCCTCTCCGTGGTGCAGCTGTATTCTACCCTATCGTTTCTCAACTTGCATATCGTCGTTGTCGGGGCAGAAACCTCGTATCTCCAAGTTTCAAATTTGTATGTTATTTCGCAAAGCAAAGCCCTGCTTCATCATACAAGGCTGTTGCACGAAAGTAGTGAAAACAGCAGATCTACAAGCACACGCGTTGTGTGCTTGTAGATCGGCTGTTTTCTCTAGTTTAAATCATTTTTAAAATGAAAAATGCGAAACGAACGGTTTTGGACATACAAGGTCTTCACCCGACAACGACGATATATTGTAACCAGTAAAGCCCTTTGCACACAGGACAGTTGCGTTTTTTTTCGTTTGCGGCATGAATAAAACGCATTGGATTTGGTGTGCAAGGCTGTGCGGAATCGGCGCTGCGGATCCAAAAAGGAGTCATAAAAGGAGTGATGAGTTTTTTACCACATGCGACAAGACGCACAAATCGAACTGGGTTCGATCGAGAAAAAAAACGCACGGCGGCAGCCACTCGTCGCACGGCTAATTCGGAGCCGGTGTGCATGAGGTCATAGAGAATCATTGTTTTCTTTTCAAAAAATGATATTGTCCGTTTTATCCGTGCGGTTAAACGCGGCTGTGTGCAAAGGGCTTTAGACTCCCTAATCGGGAGATAAGGTCTCCAAACTCAGGTCGGCAAACTCATGGTGGCGCTAGAAGAGGAGCATGTGAGAAATGAGTGGAGGTTGTGGTTTGGCAGCCAAGGAGTGTGTGTGTGTGTGTAAAGTTCGGCATAGATCGGGGCAACGGTACCGGGGATAAGAGTAGGGCAGAAGCGTGCCGGTGGAACTTTTCATTGTAACTTGCGACCTCACGGTCGCATTAAAGTAAGCTTCTTTCTGACACGCCCACATAATAGTGCTGGAATGTCGCCGCTCCGCGATGCCCCCGCATCGCTCCGTTGTGTCAATAAGTAAACCAACATGCTACATGCTATTAGATTAGCATCTAGAGCCACCACAGTTCAGAGGGGACGGAACGTTTGTTTACTCTGGTGGCTGGGAGCGCTCGTTTTGGTCCACTCCACTGGCCGTTTTAGTCGCGACGCATTAATTATTTACAGTTGCACGGGTGCTCCCAATTATATTTTTTAGGTCGCACATTTGCGAACAAAATGGTCACAATTTAGATCCCTGCAGGCAGGGACGTGCTGGCCATTGGGAAAAGCGAGACAACTCCCGAACGGCCGGTTCATTCCCGGCCGGTCCAGGCCGGCCATTAGGAAATAAATTAAATAAAATGTCGGCCTTCGTTCCATTTTGGGGGCTGGGCGGCCAACGAAGTAAATTTTCACTGTCGGGCAGAAACCGTGTATCTCCAAGTTTCAAATGTATACATTTTTTTCGCAAAGCAAAGCCCTGCTTCATCATACAAGGCTGTCGCACAAAAGTAGTGAAAACAGCAGATATACAAGCACACAACGCCTCGCAGTGCGAGGCGTTGTGTGCTTGTAGATCGGCTGTTTTCACTAGTTTAAATCATTTTTAAAATGTTAAATACAAAAAGGGCAAAAATCCACTCGTCCGAGACAGTTTGCCCTCCTGGCCCCCAAGTTGTGGAATAAACTCCCTGTCGCACTTAGAACAACGGACTCACTCGCTAGCTTACGCCGTGGACTGAAGACTCACCTTTTCAGACTCCACCTAAACCCTTAGCACTACTGAAACACTCAATGGCCAAACATGAAGCTAGTTAGCATTTGTTTTGTTTTTAGGTTTTTTAGAACTTTGATTATATTGTGTTTTTTCTAGATAGATATCCATTTGCATTTGTTATATTGTTGATGATGTACGGACATATTATCTTGTTTATTATTGTGATGTTATCTGCTTATTGTAAGTCGCTTTGGATTAAAAGCGTCTGCTAAATGCCTAAACTGTAAACTGTAAACTGTAAACAAACGGTTTTGGACATAGAAGGTTTCCACCCGACAACGACGAAGTATAACTCATGTAAATGGCCCACTGGCTTGTCACTTTGTCACAAATCTTTGAGTAGCAGCAGCGCTATAGAGAGAGATCTCTCTCGTGCAATGACGGCCTCTCCAACTCTTTTTCCCGGGCTGAATCAGGGGCCCAGCACGTCCCTGCCTGCAGGGTTACTTGAGGACACCAAGGAGATTCTCTTCTACCAGCTGAACCAGTTTGTCAACGTAGCTTTAATAGTTGTGGTTTCCATGAAGGTGAAACTGGTGCTGTAGTCTGAGTTGATGAGAATGTCTAAGGTGTGCCAACAATGGAAACATACCTGATCGTCTAAACATATAATTATGTGCTTGATGAGTGATTAATGAAGATCATGACAGCATTGAAAGGAATGCAGAGTCACAATAGCAGCTGGTTTAAGCAGACCGTTTCTACAACCGTGGCGCGAGGCGGGACTACGGCTGCTATGACGTAATCGCCGTATCGGTCTAAATTGTTAAGCAACAGCCTTCCGCGACAGAGTCCCACCCCTGTTCTTACTCAACTCTTTGGTTCCCATGGCGACGCGACCACCCAGCAGGCGTTGTAGACGCTACGTGGAAAGCTAGCCTCTGCCGCTGTAGGGACGGCTGTGACGGCGGCAGGTTGATCTATCGAGCACTGATCATTTGCGGTTACCGTTGTCATCTGCCGTTGCCGCAGCGTTGCTTAAAGTCGCTAGTTTGACCCGGTTGCTACCTTTATGGCCGGTCGTCACATCAGAGCGTGAACGATAATCCCTTCCCCTTTAGTTCTCAGTCAGTCAGTCAGTCAGTCAGTCAGTCAGTCAGTCCGTCAGTCCGTCAGTCAGTCAGTCACACACCAGGGACGTGCTGGCCATTGGGAAAAGCGGGACAACTCCCGAACGGCCGGTTCATTCCTGGCCGGTCCAGGCCGGCCATTAGGGAAAAATTTAAAATAAAATGTTGGCCTTCGTTCCATTTTGGGGGCTGGGCGGCCAACAAAGTAAATTGTCACTGTCGGGCAGAAACCTCGTAACTCCATGTTTCAATTTTTTTTTTTCGCAAAGCAAAGCCCTGCTTCATCATACAAGGCTGTCGCAAAAAAGTAGTGAAAACAGCCGATCTACAAGCACACAACGCCTCGCGGTGCGAGGCGTTGTGTGCTTGTAGATCGGCTGTTTTCACTAGTTTAAATCATTTTTAAAATGATAAATACAAAACAAACGGTTTTGGACGTACAAGGTTTCCACCCGACAACGACGAAATATAACTCTTGGCCTACTGGCTTCGCTTGTCACTTGTCATGATCTGAAATGGCAAATCTTTGAGCAGCAGCAGCACTATAGAGAGAGATCTCTCTATAGTGCGCAATGAGGGGCTCTACAACTCTTTTTCCCGGGCTGAATCAGGGGCCCAGCACGTCCCTGAGTCACACCCTTCTACTCTATGCCTGTTTCGGTCAAAGAAGACTGCCTGTGCGTGCACGTGAGAATGAGTTTGCTCCAGTGGTGGAAAAAAAAAACTTACATTCTTTACTCAAGTAAAAGTATTAATACTGCAATGTAGATGTAGCCTACTCTGTTACAAGTAGCCTAGATGTCCGGTATTCAAAATGTACAGTAGCCTACTTGAGTAACAGTATTGGTATCAAAATGTACTTATTTATTTATGTTTATTTGACAGGGACAATACAAAAAACAATGTATCAAGTTATAAAAACATGAAACTGTTGCATTGTATGTAGGGTTTGTAGCCAAGGCAATTTGCAACCCCATTCCCTGGTTAGGCCTTTCTATGCATATATCTACCTAAAACCAACCAAAAATATACAAATGTCTACCTAAAATCTATTACAAAATTATACAAAATCTACAAAAAATACAAAAAGTACATTACAAAAAGTACATGCATGAAGCTCTAAAGTACCAATTCATTCCAATGTACAGTCAAAAAAGCAATGAACATTAACATTCTTAAATGTCCTACATATGTACCAAAAGTACTCATTGTGCAGAATGTCCCATTTAAGTTTTCAAATGTATAAAAATCTTTTGAAAACAGCAGATCTTGTATATTGTTTTTTTTTTTTTTTTAAATAGCCAACATGTCTATAACAGGCTGAATTGGTTAACGTATATTTTGTAATAATAATAATAATAATAGTAATAATAATCAAAATCTACAAAGTAACTAAGTTTGAAATAAATGTAGTGGAGTAAAAGTACAATATTTGGATCCAAGATGTAGTGTAGAAGTAAGTATTGTAAAAGTAAAGTAAAATGATAATGATAATGAATACCTATACTATCCCGCGGGGGAGATTCAGATATCGCAGCCCAACTCAGCTGCTTTTTTTTTATCAGCTTTAACCCAGCTGAACTCAACCCAGTGATGCCCACAAGGAGCGCAAGGGGGAAGGGGAGCAGTGATAGCTGGAGGGGGGAATTGTAACTGCGACCTCTGGGGCCTCCGGAGTCCTAGGTGTGGACACTAACCACTCAGCCACCACTAATTAAGTAGAGTACTTAAAGGGGGCCTGTCACCTAAAGGTTTACTGTCACTTTAAGAATCATCTTAAAAAACAATTGTGGGGATGCACAATTATAAGCCAATCAAATTAATTGTCTGTATAGCCTGACTGAATGACTACTTACTGTACTGGTCAGCTGTTGTTGGGGGGGGGGGGGGGAGCAAGGGGCAGATACACTGTGACATGAGCTTCAGACTGTTTTCAGAGAAGCTCATGTCACAGTGTAATCTGCCCCTCAACCCCTTTAGGTGACAGCACTCCTTTAAGTAAAAGTACTTAGTTAGTTTACGCCACTGGAGTGCTGCATCGATCAAAAACCATACAAACGTCTTTACAAAACGACCGAGTATCAACAGCACAAATTAACATAAGAATTCCTCTGGCCGGAGCATACATCTACAAGCTCACGCGAGCTTGTAGATCAGCTATTTTCAAACATTTTGTACTTTTACTTTTGGTACCTTAAGTACAATTTGATGCCAACACTTTCATACTTTTACTCAAATACATTTTGAATTCCGGAATTTTACTTGTAAGGGTGCCGTCACACCAAAATACCTATGAGAGTGGAATCCGCATTCCGCCAATGCATTTCAATGAGAAGGGAGCGTATTTTTGCAGAAATCCTCTGCTGGCATGAAACCGCTTCACTCTCATTGAAATACATTGGCGGAACGCCAATGCATTTATTCCACTATCATAGGTACTTTGGTGTGAGGGCACCCTAAAAGTGTATTTCTATATTGCAGTATTGGCCGTTTTGGTCGCACCACAGGAATTATTTACAGTCGCACGGGTGCTTCCAATTATATATATTTTAGGTTGCACAGATTACATTTTAGACGCATTTGTGAACAAAATGGTCACAATTCTGTGCCCTGCAGGGTTACTTGAGGACACGAAGGAGATTCACTTCTACCAGCTAAACCAGTTTGTCAACGTAGCTTTAATAGTTGTGGTTTCCATGACGGTGAAACTGGTGCTGTAGTCTGAGTTGATGAGAACGTCTAAGGTGTGCCAACAATGGAAAAATACCTGATCGTCCAAACAGATAATTATGTGCTTGATGAGTGATTAATGAAGATCATGACAGGATTGAAAGGAATGCAGTGTCACAATAGTTTGATCAGAGGCAAGGTTGTGTCCGGGTGGCTCAGTCGGTAGAGCACTCGGCTTTGTACCACAAGGTCATGGGTCCGATCCCGGCAACGCTGCTGCTGCCATCACACGCGCGACGCACTGTGCGTCGGGCGTTGCGTTGCCAAAGGGCACAAAAAAATGAGAGAGAAAAAAAGACGAAAAAGATCTGGGGGCGGGGCCGCAGCGCAGTGAGTCCTCAACTTGGGATGTGCAGTTATGGTGCTGTGCTGTTAGATAACAATCTGTTATTGTAAATACTGACAAATCAAGTTCTGACGTATGTCAGTCAGCTTGCCTAGACAGACACGTGGACAGGACACATTTAGTATTGTTAGCTCCCGGAAGCTTAGAAAATGCCCCTGGAAACTAGACAAATGCTTTTCCCTGCATACTTTTGACCAACTTACTTGACCCATCAAGGGAAAGTGTGTTAACCCCTTGCTTGTGGGGTGTGCTCACCACTGGCATCACCAGTACTTGCGCGCTCTGCAGGCTCAAGTAAATACACAATTGGTATTATTAAAGGGGAGATATAATGAACCAAACATTTTGGGGGGCGCTACCCACACGTTTGGCTGTGTTGCTCATTCCACAAGTGGCCTGCAATACTGCACTCACCTTTGTTGCTTGGTGCATTGAATGATTGCACTCTCCCACAGCAATAAGGGAAAGAAAAACAACACATATTAGCCATTTTTACACTTAATCTTTACACTCGGTGTCAGGGAAGCCCAGAACGAGAGTGAATGCCAGCAGAACAGTATTGCAAGCCATTTTGGCTCCATACATGGTACATTCCATTAGGAGCTCCATACATGGTACATTCCATTAGGAGCCTCATACATGGTACATTCCATTAGGAGACTCATACATGGTACATTCCATTAGGAGACTCATACATGGTACATTCCATTAGGAGACTCATACATGGTACATTCCATTAGGAGACTCATACATGGTACATTCCATTAGGAGACTCATACATGGTACATTCCATTGGCATGTAGCACACTGCATGTAGCTGCTCTGAAAGCTTATTGCAGTCTAAACTCCGCGCTATAGACTGTGCTTTGTGCGCGCACGAGGGCCTCTTTATTTCCCCTTGCCCAGGGGCCTCATGTCATATAAATCCGGCACTGCCTGCAGCCTATACAACAATGCGGTTAACCTATAGATTTTTACAGCTAACGACCACCAGGGGAGCTCTAGCAGGAAGCAGGAAGGATGCCTGCGGCTTATCGTCAAGTGCGGCCTGTATATTTACACATTTGTTTTTCGTTCAAATTATGTTCAGGTGCGGCTTATAGTCCAGCAATTACGGTATCTAGATGAGCATTACTATAATGTTTAATAATGTGTGTGTGTGTGTGTGTGTGTGTGCGTGTGTGCGTGTGTGTGTGTGTGTGTGTGTGTGTGTGCGTGCGTGCGTGCTGTGTTGTGTTGTGTTGTGTTTAGGTCAACACCAGGTGATGGGGTACCCTCAAGCCGTGCTGGTCAAAGTGGGAGATGAAGCCATCCTTCCATGTCACGTTGAACCACCTGTCGACATGGAGAGAGAAACCGTGGAGTGGACCAGACCTGACCTGGATCCAACGTTTGTTCTCCTCTACCGAGAAGGACGTTACCTTCTTGATCAGAACCCGTTGTACAACGAGAGGGCGTCTCTGTTTCACCAGAAGTTGTCTCAGGGTAACATCTCTCTGAAGCTGTCCAGGGTGAGGCTCTCAGACGAGGGGACGTACCAGTGTTTGGTTCCAGAACTGAAGAGCAGCAGTGAGATCCAGCTCCTTGTTGGTAAGCTTTAGTGGTCAATAATAATAATTAATGCTGTCAAAAGTGGCGCGGTAACGACGGTAACACGTTTTTTTTTTTTTTAATCAACTGCGTTAAAACATTTGACCCATTTAGCACATCCACAGATCGGCCTGCCTATACATCCCATAATTGCACCGCACATTGCATGGGCACACAATGAACACACCATGTGCGACTCCCGTTGTGTTTGGACTGCGAGAGATGTAACTGTTCTTACCGCAAGCATATTGTAAGCACACGTAACTACATAGGACATAAGAAGAAACAAAACAGTAACAGTAATATGCAAAAGGGTGACGTTGGGACTTTATATTATGTAAACACAAGGAACCAGGCTTCCTGGAGTGTGCGAGGCGAGCGCGTCAATAAACTAACTTTTAGTGGCTCCAAACACCAGCGTGACTGAACTGCAAGCAGTGCTGGGCCAAGTTTAGGCTGTCACTGCAAGTTCAATGGACCTTTTCTGTCACTCTTCTTATCGGACAACATAATGATTTATAGCCGGGGACCCACAAGCCCAAAAGCTCAAGGAATAGGGTAGGACCTGTGATTTTCTGCCGTACTTTTTATTTCTGTTTTATCTATTAGTTTGGTCATTAAGGTCCACAGAATGAGAGGCCTGCTCTGCCGGAAACATCGCAAAAGAAAGTTATGGCCATTTGTATATTCACTGTCCCATTGACTCCACTAGAAATATTAAAAAAAGGAAAAACAATGCAAGCATTTGTTTTGCATAAAAAACATTGCTTGGGTTAACTTTCGGCAGCCCAAAACTGTGAAAAGTGGAAAAAAAGTGATGACTCATCACCTTTGACTGTTTTGGGGGGCCGATATCTTGCCCAAGGAATGTTTTTTATGCAAAACAAATGCTTGCAATGGATTCAGAATCACGAAGAACCTCTAGTTTGACCTCTCACATGCTAATTAAAGCAGACATTTTTTCTTTTTTTAAATATTTCTAGTGGAGTCAAAGGGACAGTGAATATACAAATGGCCATAACTTTTTTTCGTGATGTTTCCAGCAGAGCAGGCCTCTCATTCTGTGGACCTTAATGACCAAACTAATAGATAAAACAGAAATAAAAAGTACGGCAGAAAATCACAGGTCCTCTACCATTTTGGTGACTGGATCCCCGGCTATAGGCTCTATGCATATACGCCATTTTGTTCTACTTCCGGGTGTCTTTCGACTTTCTTCACAGGTGTTACTGATGATACTAATGAAGGCTCTGTTTGATTTATTGTACAGTGGTTCTTTAATTTCAAGGACCCCCATAACTCTGTACAAATGGAATCAACACATGGAATCAAATGGACCCTTGTGGGTCCATTTGCTTCCATGTGTACACTCTCAGAGTTGCACACCTGTATGGGGACATTTGGAACCCACTCAAGAACACTTTGAGACCCACTGGTGTAGCAGAGTGTTTCCAGTGAGCCAACATGCACAATATCAGCACCCTGACTCTGTTTGAGCAGAATGGAACAGACCCTTCATTAGTATCATCAGTAACACCTGTGAAGGAAGTCGAAAGACACCCGGAAGTAGAACAAAATGGCGTATATGCATAGAGCCTATTAAGGTTTGATCAAGCTTCACATGACATCACAATATATGTTTGGCAACCACACTTATAATTTCCCAGAATTGCACATTTCCGGTGTGAGAATAGGCGATCTACAAGCTCACAAGGCATGAAGCGACGTGTTGTGTACGTAGATCTGCTATTTTCACTAGTTATTGGGTCCCCGGCAAACGTCTAATCTCTCTTTTGGGAACCACTGGTATAGGGGGCGGGGCCTAAAAATACTGCAGCTGTACGTCACTGATCACATGATCCCACTGATCACATGACCCCAAAAGATCCATTTTCAGCGGACGGACGGAAGTCATGCAACAATGTTTATTGTTTAAGGTGTTGATGTGTTTTTCAGGCGCTGTGTCTCAGCCAGAGATCTCTTCAAATGGACCAACAGACGGTGGCGTATCGTTGAGCTGTGATTCTGGCTGCTGGTATCCTGAACCTGAGATGTCTTGGCTGGACGCTGATGGAAACAACATCACTGCTGAACCCTCGGTGACCTCCAGACCTTCTCAACGCTGTTATGAAGTCCAGAACAACCTGACAGTGAGGACAGCAGGTCATGTGACCTGTAGAGTCCACCTGCCACTCTTCAACCACACTGCTGAGACACACCGTTACATCAAAGGTAATGAACGTTTACATCACTCTTTAACACCTTGAGGAACATTGTACATTCTATTTGTTCTGTAAATACTACACTGCAACACTGTACATACTGTCACATTCTATTTGTTCTGTAAATACTACACTGAAACACTGTATTCACTGACTGTAACATTCTATACATTCTGTACATACTACACTGAAACACTGTATTCACTGACTGTAACATTCTATACATTCTGTACATACTACACTGAAACACTGTATTCACTGACTGTAACATTCTATACATTATGTACATACTACACTGAAACACTGTATTCACTGACTGTAACATTCTATACATTCTGTACATACTACACTGAAACACTGTATTCACTGACTGTAACATTCTAATTCTGTACATACTACACTGAAACACTGTATTCTCTGACTGTAACATTCTAATTCTGTACATACTACACTGAAACACTGTATTCTCTGACTGTAACATTCTAATTCTGTACATACTACACTGAAACACTGTATTCACTGACTGTAACATTCTAATTATGTACATACTACACTGAAACACTGTATTCACTGACTGTAACATTCTAATTCTGTACATACTACACTGAAACACTGTATTCACTGACTGTAACATTCTAATTCTGTACATACTACACTGAAACACTGTATTCACTGACTGTAACATTCTATACATTCTGTACATACTACACTGAAACACTGTATTCACTGACTGTAACATTCTAATTCTGTACATACTACACTGAAACACTGTATTCACTGACTGTAACATTCTAATTATGTACATACTACACTGAGACACTGTATTCACTGACTGTAACATTCTAATTCTGTACATACTACACTGAAACACTGTATTCACTGACTGTAACATTCTAATTCTGTACATACTACACTGAAACACTGTATTCACTGACTGTAACATTCTATACATTCTGTACATACTACACTGAAACACTGTATTCACTGACTGTAACATTCTATACATTCTGTACATACTACACTGAAACACTGTATTCACTGACTGTAACATTCTAATTCTGTACATACTACACTGAAACACTGTATTCTCTGACTGTAACATTCTAATTCTGTACATACTACACTGAAACACTGTATTCACTGACTGTAACATTCTAATTCTGTACATACTACACTGAAACACTGTATTCACTGACTGTAACATTCTAATTCTGTACATACTACACTGAAACACTGTATTCACTGACTGTAACATTCTATACATTCTGTACATACTACACTGAAACACTGTATTCACTGACTGTAACATTCTAATTCTGTACATACTACACTGAAACACTGTATTCACTGACTGTAACATTCTAATTCTGTACATACTACACTGAAACACTGTATTCACTGACTGTAACATTCTAATTCTGTACATACTACACTGAAACACTGTATTCACTGACTGTAACATTCTAATTCTGTACATACTACACTGAAACACTGTATTCACTGACTGTAACATTCTATACATTCTGTACATACTACACTGAAACACTGTATTCACTGACTGTAACATTCTATACATTCTGTACATACTACACTGAAACACTGTATTCACTGACTGTAACATTCTAATTCTGTACATACTACACTGAAACACTGTATTCTCTGACTGTAACATTCTAATTCTGTACATACTACACTGAAACACTGTATTCACTGACTGTAACATTCTAATTCTGTACATACTACACTGAAGCACTGTATTCACTGACTGTAACATTCTATACATTCTGTACATACTACACTGAAACACTGTATTCACTGACTGTAACATTCTATACATTCTGTACATACTACACTGAAACACTGTATTCACTGACTGTAACATTCTATACATTCTGTAAATACTACACTGAAACACTGTATTCACTGACTGTAACATTCTATACATTCTGTAAATACTACACTGAAACACTGTATTCACTGACTGTAACATTCTATACATTCTGTAAATACTACACTGAAACACTGTATTCACTGACTGTAACATTCTATACATTCTGTAAATACTACACTGAAACACTGTATTCACTGACTGTAACATTCTATACATTCTGTAAATACTACACTGAAACACTGTATTCACTGACTGTAACATTCTATACATTCTGTAAATACTACACTGAAACACTGTATTCACTGACTGTAACATTCTATACATTCTGTACATACTACACTGAAACACTGTATTCACTGACTGTAACATTCTATACATTCTGTACATACTACACTGAAACACTGTATTCACTGACTGTAACATTCTATACATTCTGTAAATACTACACTGAAACACTGTATTCACTGACTGTAACATTCTATACATTCTGTACATACTACACTGAAACACTGTATTCACTGACTGTAACATTCTATACATTCTGTACATACTACACTGAAACACTGTATTCACTGACTGTAACATTCTATACATTCTGTACATACTACACTGAAACACTGTATTCACTGACTGTAACATTCTATACATTCTGTACATACTACACTGAAACACTGTATTCACTGACTGTAACATTCTATACATTCTGTACATACTACACTGAAACACTGTATTCACTGACTGTAACATTCTATACATTCTGTACATACTACACTGAAACACTGTATTCACTGACTGTAACATTCTATACATTCTGTAAATACTACACTGAAACACTGTATTCACTGACTGTAACATTCTATACATTCTGTAAATACTACACTGAAACACTGTATTCACTGACTGTAACATTCTATACATTCTGTAAATACTACACTGAAACACTGTATTCACTGACTGTAACATTCTATACATTCTGTAAATACTACACTGAAACACTGTATTCACTGACTGTAACATTCTATACATTCTGTAAATACTACACTGAAACACTGTATTCACTGACTGTAACATTCTATACATTCTGTAAATACTACACTGAAACACTGTATTCACTGACTGTAACATTCTATACATTCTGTACATACTACACTGAAACACTGTATTCACTGACTGTAACATTCTATACATTCTGTACATACTACACTGAAACACTGTATTCACTGACTGTAACATTCTATACATTCTGTAAATACTACACTGAAACACTGTATTCACTGACTGTAACATTCTATACATTCTGTACATACTACACTGAAACACTGTATTCACTGACTGTAACATTCTATACATTATGTATATACTACACTGAAACACTGTATTCACTGACTGTAACATTCTATACATTCTGTACATACTACACTGAAACACTGTATTCACTGACTGTAACATTCTATACATTCTGTACATACTACACTGAAACACTGTATTCACTGACTGTAACATTCTATACATTCTGTACATACTACACTGAAACACTGTATTCACTGACTGTAACATTCTATACATTCTGTACATACTACACTGAAACACTGTATTCACTGACTGTAACAACATTCTGTACATACTACACTGAAACGGTAAAACAATGGAAGTTGGCACCTCGACAGAGTGCAGTATTAGTGTGGTTAGTGTGGTTAGGGCAACCACACTATTGTTCTTGTCCTTTTCCCTCCTCTCTGATTGGCTCCCCATTAGAGTCAACAACAACCACACTTGCAATTTCCAATTGCACTTTTCTAGTTATTAGTACTTGCACAAGCAGAGCACACAAGTACTGCAACCGGCTGGTTATGTATGTATGTATGTATGTATGTATGTATGTATGTATGTATGTATGTATGTATGTATGTATGTATGTATGTATGTATGTATGTATGTATGTATGTATGTATGTCCTCTCTTGTTTAAGCCTGTTGCCCAATCAGGGACCAACATCTCTGGCAACATCATCATTAACAGACAATGAGGGACCAGTATTCCTGGTGATGTCATTGGTCATAATATATCAGTTCTGTTTTGAACGTGGTGATGCCAGTAGTGCTACTGGTGCACAAGTAGGCCATGTGTGGCCTGCTTCTACGTAAAGCACAAGTTGGCACCTCGACAGAGTACAGTTCTAGTTATTATTATCATTATTTCTATGTCTTTCAGAGAGTGACATGCCTACTGATGGAGGATCAACAGACATGCTTGTTACTGTCGTCATGGTGACAGTAGCACTGGTGGCAGTAGCACTGGCAGCTTTATTCTGGAACAAGACAACTAGTAAGTGTTTACTGGGACGATACAACTATAGTGTTTACATGGTTTATACTGGAACGATACAACTATAGTGTTTACATGGTTTATACTGGAACTAGTGGTGTAACGATACATTTTAATAGCGATTCGATACATATCATGATACATCGTTGACAATACGATACATGGACGATATTGGTTCATGCACTGCGATACGATACGATTCAATGATTTAAAATCGATATAGTAACTATTTAACAAATAAATTAAATCTGTGTGAAAGGTGTGGATAGTGCAGGTTTTTAAGGGAAACATGAATTATTATTATGGATATAAGTAAGTAAACACAGTGATTATCTGCCAAATACATGGACATTGTATATTGACAAACCCAAACCTTGACATGAACCCAGAGATTACACACATTTATCGATAGACCAGTGTAGCTATATGGAAAGGCAAAGTAATTAAACCCTCCTTTTCATTTTTTCTTCTTAAAAATGCTAAATACAATGCACAAGTAGGTAGTATCGATACAATCGATTCTTTGCACTGCCGATTTGATACGATACAAATCAAACGATACGATTCAATTTTAGCTGTTTTCATTTCGATATACTTTGATTTTTTAAGTTAAAAACGATATTTCGATCGTTACACCCCTAACTGGAACGATATAACTATAGTGTTTAAATGGTTTATACTGGAACAATACAACTATAGGTGTCCCAGCACGGCTGAGGGCTAGTCATTGGATTTTCTTTTTTCATTTTTTTTTTTTTTTGATTGAACCAACAGTTTTGAAGATTCAATTCAAAGAAGCTTTATTGGCATGAGAACACAAACGTTTACATACATTGTAACTTGGAGAACTTGGCTATTTGTACTTTACTTTAGTAAATCCAATTTCCAATATTTTTACTTCTACTCCACTAGGCCTACATTTATTTCAAAACTTTAGTTATTGCTTTGTAGATTTTGATTTTAATAGTCCAAAACATACATTAACCACTTCAGCTCTTATTGTTGCCTATACACATTTTGGCCATTTGAAAATAGCTAAAAATATATTTATTTAATACCGGACTTCTACTTGTAAAAGAGTATATCTAAATTGCAGTGGGCATATACTTTTACTTAAGTAAATAAGAAAAGTAAAGTATTTCTTCCTATAGTGGCACAAAGTTCTATATAGGCAGGGCAAAGCGTGTAAAAACCTGATTAAAGGGTGCACCAAACTTTTCTCAATTGATTCTTATGTATTTTTACCTGTAGAATCCATTTCTGCAATATACATTTTTATAGTGCGCATAATTAATGAGATAATTAGCATTTTTGACTAATTATGCTAATTATCTCACTAATTATGCACAATACAACAATATACTTTGCAGAAATAGATTCTACGGGAAGAATTACATAAAGATCAACTGAGAAAAGTGTGCTAAACCCTTTTATACATTTTTGATGAATTCTTTCCCGTTCTTTCTGCCCATGTGTCAAATTATTTGTAACATGGGTGGAAATGACAGGACAAACCCTATTTAAAAAATGATAAAAGGGTTTGCCAAACTTTTCTCTGATGATTCTTATGTATTTTTTCCTGTAGAATCCATTTCTGCAATATAGATTTTTGTATTGTGCATCATTAATGAGTTAATTAGCATATTTGAAGCATATTTGACATATGAGGGTAAATAACAGGAAAAACCTATAACAATTTGATAAAAGGGTTTAACAAACTTTTCTCAGTTGATCCTTATTCTCAGTTGATCCTTACGTATTTTTTCCTGTAGAATCCATTTCTGCAATATACATTTTTGTATTGTGTATCGTTAATGAGTTAATTAGCATATTTGACATATGAGCGGAAATAACAGGAAAAACCTATAACAAATTGATAAAAGGCTTTAACAAACTTTTCTCAGTTGATCCTTATGTATTTTTTCCTGTAAAATCCATTTCTGCTATGTACATTTTTGTATTGTGCATATTTAAGGAGATAATTTGCATATTTGACACATGGGCTTTAATAATTGTATAATAAATATGCGTATGGATAATTTGGCTGTAGGTAGACAAAATTATGCAATTAGGCCACAGAATATTTATATTTGATCAAAATGAATCTATTTTTATATCCCTAGTGGAGGACCCCCACCACTGAAGCACATAAAATGCTGTAACTCGGGCTAGGAGTGACCGGGAGAGCCGGGACGGTACCCACGTGTCCGCCTCGGCGGCGTGGAGACAGCCCTGCATAGAGCCAACTAGTGGCCACTGCAGCCCGCTAAAAAGCCCATAACTCAGCCCCCCTGTGACTGGGGTGACCTGACGGTCCAAACTGGGACAAGACCATTGTCTGTCTGTTGCCAGTCTTGTCCCAGTTTGGTTCACTTGCAAACAGTTTCCACCAAGCCTGAGCAGAAAACCTCCCAGGAAATCAAAGTGCGGGGAGGAAGCTGATGATGAGAGCAACGATGACGAATACTCAGATGACTTTTAACCAGTGAAGCCGGCATCATAGTCGGCTCGGCGGTGGAAGGCTTTACACCGCGGTGTAGTCTTTTCGAGTATTTTTGAGTCATGAAACTACAACGTTACATCATTCCTCACGGTGGAGAGCTTTCCACCGCGAGTACCGACACATCTCTCTGTTTTTACTATCAGACAGACAGGCTCTACACCCCGTTCACTGATTGGTCAATCTAGACTAGTCAGTCACGGTGAATAGGACTCCACCGTGGCGTACTATGATGGCCTGCACTTATTTTCTGACTTGAGGTGGAAAGCTTTCCACCTCAAATTTGCAGTGGATAGGTCTCCACCGTACACTCTGATACGGGCTTGAGACTCCCTAATCGGGAGATAAGCGACCGTCAGGTCACCCCGGTTGCTGGGGCTGAGTTACGGGCTTTTTTAGCGGGTTGCAGTGGCGGAGGTCTGCCGCTAGGTGGCGCTCTATGCAGGGCTGTCTCCGCACCGCCGAGGCGGACGCGTGGGTACCGGCCCCGGCTCTCCCGGTCGCTCCTAGCCCGAGTTACAGCATTTTATGTTCTCTGCAGTCCCTCCACTAGGGATATAAAAATAGATTCATTTTGATCAAATGTAAATATTCTGTGGCCTAATGGCATAATTTAGTCTGCCTACAGCCAAATTATCCATACGCATATTTATTATACAATTATTAAAGCCCATGTGTCAAATATGCAAATTATCTCATTAAATATGCACAATACAAAAATGTACATAGCAGAAATGGATTGTACAGGAAAAAATACATAAGGATCAACTGAGAAAAGTTTGTTAAACCCTTTAATCAAATTGTTATAGGTTTTTCCTGTTATTTCCCCTCATGTCAAATATGCTTCAAATATGCTAATTAACTCATTAATGATGCACAATACAAAAATCTATATTGCAGAAATGGATTCTACAGGAAGAAATACATAAGAATCAACAGAGAAAAGTTTGGTAAACCCTTTTAAGATTTTTTAAATAGGTTTGTTCTGTCATTTCCACCCATGTTACAAATAATTTGACACATGGGCAGAAAGAATGGGAAAGAATTCATCAAAAATTGATAAAAGGGTTTACCAAACCTTTCTCAGTTGATCTTTATGTAATTCTTCCCGTAGAATCCATTTCTGCAAAGTATATTGTTGTATTGTGCATAATTAATGAGATAATTAGCATAATTAGTCATAAATGCTAATTATCTCATTAATTATGCGCACTATAAAAATGTATATTGCAGAAATGGATTCTACAGGTAAAAATACATAAGAATCAATTGAGAAAAGTTTGGTGCACCCTTTAATCAGGTTTTTACACGCTTTGCCCTGCCTAATAGGGCAGGGCAAAGCGTGTAATAGGGCCTAATAGGGCAGGGCTTAACCGCCTCGTGTTGTGAGCTTGTAGAAGAGCAACAATAGAGTTGGGTCGCGTTTTATTCCATATGTATACCATGCCTACATTAGCCTGCAGCTAGCACTTAGCTAGCGTTAGCCGTTAGCCACTAATAGACAGTCATCCAGAATAGTCTAATAAGTCAACTTTCCCACGGCGAGTGAACGATTACATTCCATGTGTCCTTCTGATGGATTTTTGTCCCTGGCTGTCATTCCTGTCAATGTTTTATTGTAAAAAAAAAAAAGCTCTGAACATTAAAACTAGATAGTTTACGACGACACTGTTCTAACTCAATGCTAAGCTAACTCAAGGACAAAGGAAGCTCCGTTCACAGAAGTCAAACACATACGTCACGAGTTGAAGCCAATCATAGACGCCTGCAGGCAGGAAACGGATATTTTTTTTCCAAAACCAGAGAAGAAGACAGTGTAAATAAATAAAATAAAATAATAAATTAAATCATTATAACAACATAACGTGGTTAATAATTGTTTATTTGGAACATACGTGGTACTACATGAACGGGATAAATACTGTGATTTGCAACGCTAAGTAATGGAGCCCCGATATTTCTGCATTTGGGCTATAAAGGGCTAACAAAGGGTGGCTAAGTTACAAATAGACTAGCATTTTAGCTACATTCCGGGAGGACCAACAGAATTATGACCTGTTCTCTTCACATTAATTAAAACATTTCTTATTTACATGCAGAGTTAAGCTCTGGCGTTTAAGTGAAATGTAGCCTGATTATTACCAGTAAGACTCCCTAATCGGGAGATAAGCGACCGTAGGTCACTTATCTCCACAAATAGAGCAAAAATGTGTTTTTCCAAAATCTTCCTGATCCATGTTGTTGACATGAGTGTAGACATACTGTGTAGTGATTTTCGTGATTTTAGGGCAAAATCTGAATCGGCCTCATGGTGGCGCTAGAGGGCCATGTGAGAAATGAGGGGTGGGGTCTCCGCGCCGCCAAGGCGGACGAATAGGTACCGGCCCCGGCTCTCCCGGTCGCTCCTAGCCCGAGTTACGGCATTTTATGTGAGCTGCAGTGGCAGGGGGTCCTCCACTGGGGGCGCCACCACTTTTGCATCCGTTCTGGAGCACCAGGAGTGGGTGGTCCCCGGGAATGCCCCGTGAGCAGCCCCGTTGGGGTGGTCATCTGGTAATTTTTGCACATGTGCTCATTTTTTACACTTGGGGGTCCCCGAGGGAGCTGGGGGTCCCTGGAGCTCCGGGGGTCCTTGGAGGTTGTAGTTTGGCAGGTAAGGAGTGTGTGTGCAAAATCTGGCATGGATCGGGGCAACGGTTGCGGAGATATGAGCAGGGCAAAAGTGTGACGTGTGACGTGTTTGACGGACGGACGGACGGACGGACGGACGGACGGACGGACACCTCGAGCAGCTTTCTGTAGTAAGTGCGACCTACGGTCGCAATGATGCTGTTGTGGCTTTATTACATTTTAGAGAGAAAAGAAAAACGTAATTTCAGCTCTGCTGTAAAGCTGAGGCATGCGAGATGACTTGCCCTCTGCCACGCTGGGTCACATATATTGAAACACAATTACTCTATATTGTAACCCTGACCTCAGTAAAACTATGCCAAAAACTAACCACCACCGAGTGTTTTCTTAATACCCTGTTGGATTTCTGACTATTCCTGTCCGTCCCCAATATTATAGTTTGTCTCTGACTTTTTACTATTTTGACTGTCTGGTTATCTTCCCGATACAATAAAAGTTTATTAATTGCTAAAACTCAATAAAAGCAATCTAATATCAGAATAATTACTGCCAGGTAATAACAGGTTTCTGTTGTCTTTTCTGACAATAGTTGAAACATCAGATGCATCAGATGCTGCTGACCCATCGATGACAACCTCATCTTCAACAAGTAGAGACGTCTCTAAAGGTGAGCTGACTCTATGAATAGATGTCTTCAATGAACTGATTAACCACTAGAACCCCAGCATCCATATTCTGGGGGGAATATTAGACTAAAATAGCAGATCCACAAGCTCCCAAGTGTTGCAAAATGTTGCAATGTGAGCTTGTAGATCGGCTATTTTTGAGGAAGAGATGTGGGGGTTACCGTGGTCCGGCTTTACCGGGCGTCTATGTGGGACCGTACCTATGTGACTGATTGACTATAGAGATCATGTGTACCAACTGGCATGAGGTTGGGTTGGTTCAAATGCTTCAAATGTACCATTTTCATATCACATGTTTAGTACAGTAAATAAGCCAAGCAGAAGAAGTTTCATGGATAAAAACATTTTATTTATATACTTTTCCTTGATGTTGAAAATTGAAAATGTTAAAGAACCTACGAGGGTTGAAAATTTAAAATGTTAAGGACCCTACGAGGGTTAATAACATTACTAAAACACAAACATAAATACAATATAATGATAATAATAATACAAATTAATATCAGAATAATTACTGCCAGGTAATAACAGATTTCTGTTGTCTTTTCTGATGAAATAGTTGAAACATCAGACGCAGACGCTGACCCACCGATGCCAACCTCATCATCAACAAGTAGAGACGTCTCTAAAGGTGAGCTGACTCTATGAATAGATGTCTTCAATGAACTGATGAACCACTAGAACCCCAGCATCCATATTCTGTTATATTGATTGATTGATTGATTGATTGATTGATTGATTGATTGATTGATTGATTGAATACTTTAGCAACAGTTTGCAAAACCTACAGATTATACAATAATGCTAAAAGGAAAAACAAAAGCCCTGAGGTCTTGTTTCCATTGTGGTCCCATGTATTCAGTTCATGAAGACATTCAATAATATACAGGAAATCATCAATACTAGGGGTAGGGGCTATATATATATATATATATATATATATATATATATATATATATATATATATATATATATATATATGTATATATATATATATATATATATATATATATATATATATATATATATATATATATATATATATATATATATATATATATGTATATATATATATATATATATATATATATATATATATATATATATATATATATATATATATATATACATATATATATATACACACAGAAAAACGGTTGGGGTAATTTATTTGGGCAAATTAGAATGCTTCACACTTTGTGATGAATGAGGGTCCATATTTTGGTGGCTGAGGGTTGGGGACATTTCATATTTTGGTGGTAAAAAAGTAGAATGAATTCATCCCCGTGTTTGTGCTGAATCTGGGGGGAATGGGATCAGTGGAAGCTCCCTCTGGTGTTGTAGCCGTGGGCATCAAACACCACCTGTTCTCTTCCCTCCAGATAGGAGTTCATCCAGTTCACAAAAAACTGAGATAGACCTATACAAACACTTGCAAATATTCAATTACCTGAGGGATACAATGTCTTTACATAGTAAAACATAGAATGTTCAGAAACATGTTTAAATATGTTTTGCCCTCATAGTCTCACCCACAACTCCATGTTCATTGCTCTTTGCTTCAGTGGAACACTTTGTTGATCAACGCCGGCGTGACCTGATCCAGAAAGTGTCCAATGTCAACCCCATCCTGGATCTGCTGCTGGAGGAGCATGTCATCACCAAAGAGGGCTATGATAACGTGAGATCTAAGACCACCAATCAGGAGAAGATGAGGGAACTCTATAGATACCTGACCTCCAGAAAAGCCAAAGACACTTTCTACAAAGGTCTAGAGCAACATGAGAAGCCTCTTCTTGATGAACTGTAAGTGTTTCTAATGAAAAAATCATATTTAGGCCAAATATCGTATTAGTACAAGAGCATATCTTTTCAGAACATCATGTCTTCAGTAGGCCAAAAGGACAAAAGTTTGGTAATTTTTCTCCAAACATTCATTTGAGTTGGTAGATTTATATATAGTGAGTATAACATTATAGAGCATTATAGAGTGTTCATATAGGATTGGTAGATTTCAAACAGTTGGTATATATATATATATATATATATATATATATATATATATATATATATATTTTTTTTTTTTTTTTTTTCTCACAACAGGAGCCTTCAGCCTTCTCCTCCATCCCAACCTGAAGGAGCAGCTACATCAGGTCAGTGCTAAAGTTTAAGTTGCTTTACTCTAAATGGAGGCATTTCATTTAATCATAGATCTACTAGCGTTAGTTTCATGTCTAATCTTCAATCGTGACTCGCTATGTGAGAGCGCCCTCTGGTATGAACACTGAAGCATTACCATTTACACTTCTGGACAATGTTGATTGGCTGGAAACCGATCGCTCACCTGACAGGCTGAGGTCCCGCCCTCCGTCTATAGGCCTATTCCGTGTCAGAGGCGGTCCTCTTGTCACTTCCATTTGCTTCTCGTAAGAGCAACACATGCATTGCTATCTCAGTCCAAATAAGTTGGTCTTATAATTAAATTAGTCTCACCAAGAACAGGCTTCAAAACCCTGGCCAAGAGGTGCTAATGACCACATACTATGTTTTCATATTGAGATTATCTATCTATCTAATGCCTCGTAGCTGACCAGCTAACAAGGCCTAACTTTAGCCAAACACCTAGCCTAGCTCGCTCTGGTGTTTACTCGTGTTAGCCTAGCTTGCTACCGCCAGTGTTTGTTGGCTAATAGGCCTACTTGGCAGCGAGCTTCATAAGCTCGCCCAACACAGACACGCTGACTAGCTTGCCTCGTGTCCCACCACGCTCGTATAGACAACACAGACCTCCACACAGAGGCCTACGTATAGACCAGAGATTCCGTTAGCTGGTATTTACCGGCCATTGACCAGTAAAATGTTTAATTGGCCGGTAATTATAAAGTCCACCGGCCACCGTGGCCGGCTGGGAAAATGCCTCTTAGGCTATTTTATCATGTAATCTTATTATTCACTTAAGTATTTGTCTAAAGTAGTAAAGCTACAACCATTAAAACCTATCATAATTTTAAATTTGTATCATGTTCTGTCTTCTGTGAGTCTGACGACAGCGAAGCTCACCGCCACTGCTGCTGCTTCATGCTGCGCTGTAAGAGGTGGGACGTTCGCTAACGAATCGAGTCTTTTGAACGGCTCTTTGAAATGAACGATATGATTCGGTTCACAGTAGGGAGCCGTTCCTGAACAGTGGTGTACGCCAGTCTTTTGAACGGCTCTTTGAAAGGAACGGATCCCAGAGTTCCGGCTTACTTCAAAGAGCCATAAATCCCATCTCTATGCGCTGTGCGCACGCATTGGAAATATCAGAGCTTCAAGCTCACAACAAGTCGAAACGCGCTGCGCTGTGAGCTTGTATGTCTGCTATTTTAGACGCACACGGCCTTACGGAGAAGCATTACGTTTCACAGCTGACAGTTTCAGCACCTTGTAACAATCAGCGCTATAGCCTACAGCGTGGTTTTAGTGTTATAATCAGAACAGAACTGGGGTTCTTCCAAGGTAATCTAGACCAAGCTGGACCCAGTAGACGATAATAAAAAAGGGACCCGAACTCTGTGGAATATTATACAAGCACGCACATGACTTTCTGATCGCATGGATGTGATCCCATCGTGGTCAAAGCAACAGAGGCAAGTCAAGTTAGTAACCTTCCTTGCGCCAACATAACATTAACAAAACAAAACAAATGTTGTGTGTGTGCATATTAAGGTTTAATGAGACGTGAAGCCAAAATCATATACAATTAACTTATTAATTTGTAGGCCACTGTGTGGCAGGGCGCGCAAACGGTTCGCTTGAGTTGCGCGCCCACTTTAACCTATTCACTTCTTTTTTGGCAAGCGATACCTCTACATAAAGTAGATAGTTAGGATATTATTTTGTTAACTCAGGAACAGATTGCAATTGCATCTGTGATAAAGAGGAAGGAAGCCCAGCGCTAACATAAAATGGTGTAATTATCAGTTGGGTGCACGGTGCACCATGCACTATGAAGCCTTCTTGACTACCTTCATAAAACTGTATGACAAGCACTGTCCCTTTAAAAAGCCCTCACACAAAAACAAAATAAATAAACAAAAACATGAAAAGCCATGGATAACTAAAGGTATACACAATGCATGTAAAAAGAAGAATTTACTCTATAAGACATTTTTAAAGCACAGAACTATAGATACCGAAACTAGATATAAAATATATCAAAATAAATTAACTAATATAATAAGAACTAGTAAAAAAGATTATTATCATAAGCTATTAGATCAGCATAAAAACAACATTCAAGGCACATGGAAAATACTTAATGGTATAATTAAAGAGGGCGCAGGAAAACCCAAATTTCCAAACTTCATTAAAAAAGACGACAACATCATTGAAAATACAAGGGAAATCGGAGTGTAGGACCAACTCTTGCTAGGGATATTGAGCAGCATAGTGATCAGGGTGGTCTGGGTGAGAGTCTCATTAACATGAACCCACACTCCATCTTCATCGGTGCTGTAACGGAACAAGAAATATTAAAAATTGTATACAAATTTAAGAATAAGACATCTACAGACAACACCAACATTGATATGAAGATAATTAAAGATATCATAGACACCATTGTAATACCATTTACCCATATTTGCAATCTATCATTTCAAACAGGCATCTTCCCAGATAAAATGAAAACGGCTAAAGTAATACCAATATTCAAAAGCGGAGACAAACAACAACTCACAAATTACAGAACGATTTCTCTTCTATCTCAATTCTCCAAAATAATAGAAAAACTCTTTGTGGAAAGGCTTGACAATTTCATTGACAAACATCATCTTTTAAGTAAACACCAGTATGGCTTCAGAGCACAAAGATCAACTTCAATGGCAGTGGTTGAACTGGTCGAAAATATCTCATCATCCATAAACGATAAAGACTACACGGTGGGGGTCTTCATTGACCTTCAGAAGGCCTTTGACACAATTGACCACAGCATACTACTTAAGAAATTAAACAGATATGGAATAAGAGGCATTGCCTTGGCTTGGCTCCAAAGCTACCTCAACGAAAGAAAACAATTTGTGCATTTAGGTGGAGTAGAGTCCAATACCCTACCAGTTACTTTTGGAGTCCCTCAGGGCTCTGTCCTTGGTCCAAAGCTATTTATTCTATACATAAATGACATATGTGAAGCTCTACAGGACATGCAGTGTGTATTATTTGCTGATGACACCAGTTTATATTGTGCCGGGGCAGACATCGAACATCTCCTGCAGGTTGTGGAAGACGACTTAAAATATTTAAAAAAGTGGTTTGACATAAATAAATTATCCCTAAATATTAGCAAAACAAAATTCATTATATTTGGCAATAGAAAAGTACATTCACCAATCCAATTAACTATAAATAACAAAGAAATTGAACAAGTAAATCACATCAAATTCCTAGGAATTATCATAGATAATAAACTCACCTGGAAACCCCATATTGACAATTTAAAAACCAATTATCAAAGACAATTGCCATCTTATATAAAATGAAAGATATAATAAATAGAAAATCACTACAGACATTATACAATTCCTTAAGTATGCCTCATCTAACCTACTGTGTTGAAGTCTGGGGAAATACATTTAAAACAATAACTCATTCCGTTTTTATTTTACAAAAGAAAGCTCTGAGAATAGTAAACCTGGCAGATTATTATGCACCTACAAACCCATTATTCATAAACAACCACACTCTGAAATTTGAAGACCTAGTAAACCTTAGTATCGCCGTAATAATGTACAAAGCACATAATAGGTCACTTCCTATCAACATGAAGGAGCTGTTTGAGCCAAGAGAGAGTAGATATGAACTTCGGGGAACTGCAATATTCAAAAAAAAAAAGATTGCAAGGATAAAAACAACGGATAGATGCATATCGGACAATGGGGTAAACCTATGGAACAAATTAGACAAAGACCTCAAACTGAGTAACTCAGTAAAAATATTCAAAAGAGCCTATAAAGCAAAGGTAATTGATGGATATATGAAATTGTTATAATTACACAGTGACCACGTCTGTACATGTATGTACGTATGCTTACGAACATGCGTGCATGCATGTATATGAGGGTTAATATTAATATATATATACATATATATATATATATATATTAGTGTAAAGGTCGGTTCATAGTACTGTTCTTCTTGTTCTTCCTTTTGTTTATTTCTTTTTTTAACTGATCTGTTGTCAAATCTCTTGATAGTTTTTCTTCTGGTTAGATTTTGTGTTATAGTTTTGTTGTGTTTTTTTTTGTTGTCTCTTGTTTTGTTTTGTTTTTTGTTGTCATTTGTTTTGTCTGTTTAGTTTTTTTTTTTTGTTGTCCTTATGTTTCCTTGTTTTCTGTCATTTACTCGAAATGCACTCCTCTTGGGTTATCGCGCCTCCTAGCGTGCGATACAGAGCTACACATATGCTCCCGAATGACAAAGTCGGAGGGTATGCCAGTCAAAACGCCCCGCCCCAACCGAGGGCATAAGGCGCGAGACTGGCATGTGTACTTCCTCTTCCGTTCCTCTGCACGCATGAGATACGGACGTCTACACATGTTACTCTACGACAAATAATTAATTCTTCAAGTTACTCAGTCTAAGATCAGTTCGAATTCAACTTTAGCCTTAGCGGTGAGTAGGACCATCACCCACGGGTTTCGTTCAACTTGGTCTGTTCTTCTCTGTTTTGTTCTTCGCTGTTTGCTGCTAACGATAACAAGCGGCTAGCCTAGGTTAGCTTAGCTTACCGTCGTCATGTCTAGCGAGGGTCTGTTTTCACCACCCCTCCCTCGACGCTGCGGGGATCCGGAGTGCAGCCGCTTCATCGCCGCTGAGGACCCGCATTCCATCTGCCTGGGCTGTCTGGAGCTACAACACGCTTGGCAAGGTTTCTACTTCCCAAACAGCTGCGTGTTCTGCGCGACGATGGACGCGGCCGTTCTTCACCAGCGTCTGCTGGTGGTCATGAACATGGACGCTGCAAGGCCCAAACAAAGCCACGTCGCTCGGGGAGCTCAGATGGAACACGGCGCTCAGATCCCCGCCACGCCAGGACAAAGAAGCGGGCCTGTTTCCAGCACCGCAGCAAGGTTTGTCCAGGCGGCTCCTAGTGTTTGCGAACCTATCCGCAGTAGCTTCGCTCCGATGTACACTATTTCTACCACAGCGCACAGTGGTGGACCCGGCATGTTCGGCTCTACCCCGCGCTTCTCCTTCACGCCCGGTCCTGGTTTGACCAGCACCGGGCCTCTCCAGGCCTCCGCCGCCCTGCAGGCTAGCCTCCAGGGACCACTCCAGGCGGGGCCATTGTCTCCGGTCGCCGCCGAGGCGGCCACCAGTGGGACTCCTCACCCCACCAACCCGTTCCTGATGACTCCAACGGTCACCGCCCCCCCCTCTTTCCCCCCTCTCTTAACGTCCCAACAGAACGTGCCACGTAAAGTGCCTCGTGGCTCGGACGAGTTTGGCACCTCCGAGGAGGAGGAAGATGCCATGGAAGGAGAAGAGGAGGAAGATGAAGAGGAGGAGGAGGAGGACGGTTTGGTTCAAGAGGAGACAAGTGAGGACATTGTGATGCTAAGCCCCCGTCATGGCGGCACCCCTCGCACCTCACCCCAAGCCCCCCCCATCGCCCCTGCCAAGAAGGCAGCGGTGGATAAGGAGAAGGTGGGCGCCACAGCAGAATCCACCCCACAAGAACTGGACCTGCTGGCAGTGGTTGAGCTGGCGGTGGCCAAGATGGGCCTCACTATGCCAGTGGAGCCTCGCCCTGCGAGCTCAACGGAGATCAAGTTTGCGGGCAAGAGAGAGGTACAGACACCAGTCCCTCGCTCTCAGAAGCTACCCGCTACCCCGGGGCTCAAAGAAGCTCTCCATTCCACATGGAAAGAACACAGAGAGCCCGGGAAGATGGCTCTGTCAACCTCACTGGCGGATGAGGACAAGTTTGGCGTGGGCGGCCTTCCCCCTGTGGATGTCGCCACTAATCAGTTCTTCTGTGCCCAGTTTAAACCCACGGAATGCCCCTTCACTCAGGAGCCTGTGCCCAAGTTCAAGAACAAGGACGAGAACAAGGTCTCCAACATGGTAAAAAATGTTTATAAAGCTGCAGGGCTCTCTGTGAAAAGTTTAAACGTGGTGGGGCTGATGAATGGAGCCATGGCAGAGATGCTGCTCCAAAACAAGGACCGCCTCCCTCCTGAAGCCTATGCTGAATGGGATGCCATGCTACAGCTGGCAATAGTGAGCAACGTCCATGCCATCCAATGGGCTGGCAGAGGGATGGACGTCGCTGTCAGCATGGAGAGGTTCAGGTGGCTGCAGAAAGTCCCCTTCCAAGGCGACGAACCAAAGGCCAGCGAGAGGCGAGAGGAGCTGAGGGGCCTGGACACAGCCCCCAACAGTCTCTTCGAGGGAGCGTTACCCTTCCTCCGTGTCATCACCGACACCAATAAAGCCCAAAAAGAAGTGGTGGATGCTGTTTTGGGTAAACCTGATAAAGGGAAAGAACGGTCAGGCTACTCAGGACGCTCTTCCCGTAATAGGGAGAGATATCAGGGACCCCCCCGACAGGGCGGGAAACCCCATCGTTCTCCTAGAGCTCCGTCTTCCTCCTCGGGCACGAGCAGGAACAGAAGTCAGAGCAACCAGGGCTCCCAGCACCAGGAGATGCGCCCACCAGCTCGCCCTTCATACAGTGCAGCAGTGAGGGGGCGTGGGAGAGGGTCGAGAAAATGACACTTTGAGAAAGAGGGCCTTCTCACCCTCGGCGCACGGAGACAGGGTCATGGACGGCTCTCCAGCGCGCAAGCACAGTGCACTTTTGATCCTGCCACCCAGGGTGGAGGAATCCAATGTAAATGTGAATTTTGTTACTGTGCCAAATGTTTTCTCCCAAGTAAAGAATGTGTCTGCGAAACAAGGTCTCTTCTTTCACAATGCACACACAATGGAGAATCCCCAGTGGGGACATCCATATATAAATTATGCATGCCCAGTACCACAATCACAAACACAAACAGCCTTCAAGGAAACCCCCTTAAGGGGCATTTCCAATATAAAAGGTTTAATTGTTCCACAGCCTCAACTCAAGGGCCGGAACAACAAGTGTTCCTCCCTTCCGACACGAGAGGGCGCCAAAGCGCCAGTCAAGGTAAGAAGGTTGCAGAGAGGTCTTTCTTGTTTAGCTATCCCAGCCCCAGCTGCGACAGCAGTATTAAACAGGGTTTTAGACAGGACGTGTTTACAAGAATGCGTTCCTTTTTACACTCCTCCTCTGCCTCCTGTCCCACCGTGCAACAAAGTGTTGTCGCCGGTGATAAAGGCATTAAACGTAAGGCCCTCGCTTCACAGCAAGACGGTGTCACGCTCAGTAGTAAGTCACGTGTCTCAGTCTCGAGTCCCTTTGACTTCCGCGTTACCGGTGACGTCAGAGTCGTGTCCGGGGGTGCACATACCGTGCATTCCTATCAATCACATTCCGTTAGGTCTGACGTCAGCTCCCATTCAGAATCCTTTGTCAAAGCATTTAACTCAATGGAAAGCATGCAAGCCGTGTCCCTGGGTGCTTCGCACCGTGAGGCAGGGATACAGGCTACAATTCTCAACCCAGCCTCCCTTGTCAGACAGAGTGATATTCACGCACGCAAAGGGGCAGGCCGCTTTGATTCTGAGGGAGGAGATTCACTCTTTATTGGGGAAAGGAGCGATCAGGGAAGTTTCCACAGATCAGCTCGGTCTGGGGTTTTATTCTCATTATTTCGTTGTGCCAAAGAAAGGGGGGGGGCTGAGGCCCATTCTGGACCTAAAAGCCCTCAACAATTTTCTGGTAAAGTACAGTTTCAAAATGTTGACGAACGTAGCGCTATTGCGCTCGATCAGAATCAACGATTATTGGACGTCCCTCGATTTGAAGGACGCGTACCAGCATGTGGGAATTTACCCCCCACACAGAAAATTCCTGAGATTCGGTTTCGAGGGGAAAGTGTACGAATACACTGTTCTCCCGTTCGGCCTCTCTCTGTCTCCCCGCGTGTTTGTCAAAGTGACACAAGCGGCTATAGCTCCCCTGCGACAGCAGGGAATCCGACTTGCGACGTACCTGGACGATTGGTTAATAAGCGCAAGTTCGAGAGAGGAGGTGACACGTCTCACCAATGTGGTGATGTCGCAGTTAACCTCTCTGGGGTTCAACATAAACTTCAAAAAGAGTATGTTAACACCAGCTCAGCAGACCACCTTTTTGGGGATCTCGCTGGACTCAATAAATATGACGGCTCGACTCTCACAGGAGCGATTAGTCAAGATCGTGGCCTGCGCGAAATCTTTTCGCGTGGGCAGAGTGGTCACGTACAAGCGCTGCATGATTATGTCAGGGCTGATGGCCTCAACTATCCATCTACTCAGGCTGGGCAGGCTGTATATGAGGCCTTTTCAAAAGTGGATGTTGGCACTCAAGATCCACTCGACACAAGGTCGCCGCAAGGTCAAGGTGTCCCCAGGGTGTGTGTACACACTGAGACCGTGGGTGGACGTGACTCTTCTGTCCCAGGGGGTCAGTATGGGCGTGGTGGTGTCACGGAAAGTGATCACAACGGACGCCAGCCTCAGTGGTTGGGGCGCAACGCACGAGGGCCGTTCGGTGAGGGGAGTTTGGGACTCCGCTCTACAGAAGCGGCACATCAATTTTCTGGAGTTAAAGGCAGTGTTTCTGGCGTTGAAACATTTTTTGCCTTTCGTGGAAGGGTGTCACGTGTTGATCAGGACAGACAACACGACGACCATGTGCTATATCAACAAGCAGGGGGGCCTCTCCTCCCCGGCTCTCAATCAGCTGGCGCGGGATCTGACGCTGTGGTGGGAACCACGTTTGGCGTCGATCAAGGCGTCGCACATTCCGGGGCTTCTGAACAGCGGAGCAGATCTGCTGTCCAGGGGGGAGCCCCTTTATGCGAATTGGTCCCTCCACCCGGGAGTGGTGAGACAGATTTGGAGCAGGTTCGGTCAGCCTCAAGTCGACTTGTTCGCGTCAGCAGAGAACGCGAAGTGTACACTTTTCTTCTCTGCGACGGGGCCAGCCCCACTGGGGCTGGATGCTCTGGCTCACGACTGGCCGAGGGAACTGCTGTACGCGTTTCCTCCGTTGGAACTGATCCCCCAGACTTTGGAGAGGGTCAGGCGGTTCGGCCTCAAACTATTGTTGGTGGCTCCGGGGTGGGGCGTGTGGAGGTCGGAGATATCTCCCCTCCTTTACGACAACCCGCTGCCTCTGCCGCCAATCAGAGATCTGCTACGGCAGGCAGGGCAGGAGATCTTCCATCCCGACCCGGCGAAGCTAGACCTTCAGGTTTGGCCCGTGAAGGGGAGTCTTTGAGCGCTTTGGGTCTGACGCCAGGGGCGGTTCAGACTATTCAAAGTGCTAGGGCTTCGTCCACGCGGTCGGCTTATGATAAGAGGTGGAGGATCTTTGAAGACTGGTGTGCGGAGCGTACGTCACCGGTGGTGGCGTTTGAGGCTCCGGTCCAGCTTGTTGTGAATTTCCTTCAGGAAAAGCTAGAAAGTGGTCTTGCCTTTTCTACCATTAAAGGTTACTTGGCGGCGCTGTCAGCGTGCCATGTGGGCTTTGAGGGTAAGACGGTGGGTAGGCACCGTCTGGTGGCTCGGTTTTTAGCGGGTGTGCACCAGCTTAAACCGGTTACTAGGTCCCTTTTCCCATCGTGGGATTTGGGTGTGGTGTTGGACGGGCTGTGCCGTCCACCGTTTGAGCCTCTGGAGGCGGCGAGCTTAAAGCTTTTGAGTTTTAAGACTAGTCTTTTGTTGGCCTTGTCTACAGCCAAGAGAGTCAGTGATCTACATGCGTTATCGGTGGACCCGGTGTGCATGAGATTCTGTGAGGATGGCAAGAAGGTTCTGCTAAAACCCCATTTGGCGTTTGTCCCAAAGAACCGTGTGATTATACATGAGCCAACCGAGTTGGTGGCTTTTCATCCTCCTCCGTTTTCTTCGGAGGAGGATAGGCGTCTACATTGTCTTTGCCCGGTAAGATCCTTGAGGATTTACTGTGAGAAGACGAGGGCTATTAGAGCGTCAAACCAACTGTTTGTCACTTTTAAAAGTGGTCCTAGACGGAAAGCGGTGGCTAAAGCTTCACTTTCAAGGTGGATTGTGCAGGCCATAAAGATGGCCTACACTTGTGCTAAAGTCCCGGTTCCTGAGGGCCTAAGGGCTCATGACACTAGGGGAATGTCGACCTCCTGGGCTCTAGCCAGGGGTGTCTCGATCCAAGAGATCTGTTCGGCGGCTAACTGGTCGACTCCGTCGACTTTTGTGGTTTTTTACCATTTGGACGTGGCTCCATCTTCATTGGCGCATTCGGTCCTGGGTGTTGCCGCCTCCTCTAGTTAAAGACTTTTTCCCCCCCTTTTTTATAGCTGAGACCAAGTCCCTTTGCTCTCGGTAAAAGGGGGGGACCCTGTTTCCTTATAAAACGGCTGCTAGTGGGCCTATTAGTGAGTAGGCGGGCTCCAGCCTGTCAGGGTTTTATGAGGCGGACCTGGTCGGCCTATTAGTTCATGAGGCGGATTTCGGTCTGTCAGGGTCTTTCTACTTTCTTCCGCTCTCGAGTCCGGTGGGCTCGGGGCTCCGTGGGGGAGGGGCCACGCCGGGGGTGTGGTCTCCTGTCAGGCGGAGCGGGCGGAATTTGAGGGTGTGCGCTTCCGGGGGTTTATGTGACCCAAGAGGAGTGCATTTCGAGTAAATGACAGAAAACGAAAGGTTTCGTACGAAACCATGGTTTTCTTAGTTTAGGAGAAATGCACTCCTCAAACGCCCCTTCGCGCGCATTTTGCGTGCAGAGGAACGGTGTTGTTAAGAGGAAGTACACATGCCAGTCTCGCGCCTTATGCCCTCGGTTGGGGCGGGGCGTTTTGACTGGCATACCCTCCGACTTTGTCATTCGGGAGCATATGTGTAGCTCTGTATCGCACGCTAGGAGGCGCGATAACCCAAGAGGAGTGCATTTCTCCTAAACTAAGAAAACCATGGTTTCGTACGAAACCTTTCGTTTTGTTTGTTTGCTGTCATTATACTTTCCTCTAGTGTAAAACAACTCAATGGCACAAAGGGTAAGCACAATAAGCTTTTAGCTTCAGCTTACGCCTTTTTTTTTGGTCTGTGAATGAAATGATTGAATGAAATGAAGGAAAACGCGTTGTACTATACAAATGACCAAAGAAAATAAACTAACTAACTAACTAACATACAGTATAGGCCTATCTCATCTGCAAACACGTATGTGACGTTCAATATAATATGGCCGATAAAATAATTGATTGGCCGGTGTTACGAACCATGACAGTCTAGGGGCATAGCCCGTAACAAAAAGTGGACAGGACATCACTTTATCAAAAGACTACAAGGTTTATTTACAATTAGTCCTATTAAAATAATAATGGTCCTGCCATTTGCAGAAAACGTATCAATGTTCTCAATGAAGTTTCACAATATTCACAATGAATGTTAATGACATCAGATAGTCAAATTATCATTACATCATTTCAAGTTAGAAGGCACAATTAAAGATGCCACAAAACAAAATAGGCTATTAACCACTACAAGCTGAAAGGAAACAAGCTCTTTCCAAAGGAGCTAACCAAAATACTAAACACAGAACGAATGAGTCGGCAGGGAGAGAGCAGCCCCTCCACAACTATGTGGTGTGCTCTCTCTCAGAGCCAGGCTCAAACTGAGGCTTTTATACTGCTGCTCTCAATCAGGCAATCAGTGTCGGTGGGCGTTGCCAGGATCCGTGGGTGGATCACCAACCAGGCAGGGGCCCCTCCCAGGCCAGATCTCCACGCCCCCGTCTCCATGACAACCTCCACCGACTGATCTAGAACCAAAAGGAAACACATGTCAGACTCAAAGTACTCATAGGACTACTACTAACAATATACCTATTACATAAGCCCAGCGGGCGTAACACCTCCCCCCCTAAAAGAGAGTTTCTCCCCCAAGAAACTCTCCATAAAGGAGTTTAACAAAAAGGAAACCATACACATGACTGACCCTATAAAAAAAGAGACACTTCTCAACACACACTGATGAACTGTGTTCTACCTTGTAATACACTAGAACCTCCATAACAGTTAAACTGTAAAGCTAGAGTTAAAGAGTAAACTTAGAAAGAGAACGTCCTTTCTCATCACACTGCCAGGACTGCCAATCCCACTGGATCAGCCATGGACTGGGTGGTCGATGCTCATGCAGGCCTTCTCCCTCCTGCAGCCGCACAGCACTGGACCTCTCACTGGCGTCGACCTCGGACGTCTCAAGTTTGGCACTGCTCCGACTGGCGTACTGCAAGGGACTCTCACAGACATGACTCACATGACTACTGGCAAGAAACCAGCCCACTCCCATTACTTCAAATACAGTCTAAAGGTGTCTTTCACCATCGCACGCTTACAATAACTCTGAATGTGCTCACCCCATGTCACCACTTCCAAAATAGGTTCCAAACATAACGCCACACCGAATGTCACAAAATAGTCACATTATCCGCAACACACACCTGTCTACAAAATACCACTATCTACCTACTTTACCTCCATGTTGCCACGCCACACCTGCGCCAGTCCCAGCAACCTTGTTAACCAGGAGTAATCTAAGAGACTGGAACACAGGGTGGCCTACAATGGAGAGAAAAAAACAGGACATGTTAGGGCAAAAAGCATAACCGGCCATGGAACCATTTCAGGTCCCCAAACTAAGTGCTGTAACACATCTCTAATTTCCAATTTGAAAAAAATAAATCTAAAAATCTCAATTGGACTTTACACCTTCCCGACCGGCGTCACATATAAAAACCTCTGACGTGCACAACCACCACTTTCGGGGGAGCAAAGCGGCAGCACCAAAAAAAAAATGCACGTTTGACACTGGGCATGAGCACATTTTACAATACATGTCACTAATTTCTATCTACCACAGATACACTCACAGCCATGCAGGCTGATCTACTCACGGCCACACAGACCGATCTCTCACGGCCATAAAGACCGCTCTACTCACAGCCATAAAGACTGATCTCTCACAGCCATAAAGACTGATCTACTCACAGCCCTAAAGACTGATCTCTCACAGCCATAAAGACTGATCTACTCACAGCCCTAAAGACTGATCTAGGCCTACTCAGCCCCACAAACTTTGACCAGAAACCTGAGGCCAGGGACACCCCCTACTCACAGCCTTTCTGCCAAGTACATAACATGAAAACTCTTTTCATGATTACTCACGGTCTAAAACTCAGGTGACGTGCAGGTTATTCTCAATTTTGGCCAAAAACTAAACCTGCACACTAACCCTACCGACCGCTACCTACAAACACAGGCACTGACTGTCAAAAGACCAATGACCTGCATTTCACCCGAGTTGAACAGTTAGAAGCTAAAATCCTATGGACACAAAAGTAACCTAGAAAACCCAGTTCTCTTCTCATTTAAAGACAGCCATCCTCACAGGACACCATGCTTTAAAATCCCCATTACCATAGACTTAGCACCACCCGTTTTACCAACAAACACACTTGTTGAAAAACACTGTTCCTCCCCGAACTAATCCCACATTTGGTGAGTGCTGTTTTTAGCCACCCGAAATTTCAGGCACTATGCCTACGACCAAATCATATGCCCCCAAAATATTAGTTTTAAAAAACACAACGTAACCCATGCTCTGGTCAATAAACAACTAGCAACCACTTTTTGCAATTTATCAGTTACACATTACTTTAAGCCACCCAATAGCAATGGCAACACGCTCAACAGCGTTAAAGTAAGACTTCGTCTTACCTCGTTTGAGTGGTGCATCCATGCGATGTTCTCATTCAGGGTTGTATGCGTCTCTGTGCCAACCATGTTAGCAGGCCTGCTGGGGGGGAATGTACTGAGCCTGCAACCAAAACTCCTCACACGAGTACGCCTCTCTGAGACGGGCCAGAGCTACAGCCACCCATAGTCCCCCCAGCTTCAGTCTCACCCACTGGTGTACCAACTCCAGGTGCACCTATTGCTGCACACACATTAAGCATACCCCTTTGTTCTACTGTGTAGCAACACATGCTACAAGCCACCATTCACTGCCACTTAATCACACTGAGCAATGCCAAATCAGCTCAGTTCTTTACTGCAAGCTTACCGCTGTTACTAGCCATTATCAACACAGAGCAGAATTACACACAAATGGGCAAAAATAAACGGTGTGGCACACGAAAAACACTCACCTGATGTAACCCACAAAAAGAACACCGCCGACTCAACCCAAACAAATGAAAAATGCTTAACAAAAATAGCCTATACTACCTATTGGCGCGAGCCCCCATCAACACTGAAAATTAAATTCCCGAGCACAACCATAAAACATGGCACCGGACGAGATCCCATTTGTTACGAACCATGACAGTCTAGGGGCATAGCCCGTAACAAAAAGTGGACAGGACATCACTTTATCAAAAGACTACAAGGTTTATTTACAATTAGTCCTATTAAAATAATAATGGTCCTGCCATTTGCAGAAAACGTATCAATGTTCTCAATGAAGTTTCACAATATTCACAATGAATGTTAATGACATCAGATAGTCAAATTATCATTACATCATTTCAAGTTAGAAGGCACAATTAAAGATGCCACAAAACAAAATAGGCTATTAACCACTACAAGCTGAAAGGAAACAAGCTCTTTCCAAAGGAGCTAACCAAAATACTAAACACAGAACGAATGAGTCGGCAGGGAGAGAGCAGCCCCTCCACAACTATGTGGTGTGCTCTCTCTCAGAGCCAGGCTCAAACTGAGGCTTTTATACTGCTGCTCTCAATCAGGCAATCAGTGTCGGTGGGCGTTGCCAGGATCCGTGGGTGGATCACCAACCAGGCAGGGGCCCCTCCCAGGCCAGATCTCCACGCCCCCGTCTCCATGACAACCTCCACCGACTGATCTAGAACCAAAAGGAAACACATGTGAGACTCAAAGTACTCATAGGACTACTACTAACAATATACCTATTACATAAGCCCAGTGGGCGTAACAGCCGGTAAAATATAATCCTGCCGGCCAACGTGGCCGGCCCCAAAAATGCCTAGCGGAAACCCTGGTATAGACAACACAGACCTCCACACTGGGGCCTATGTATAGACAACACAGACCTCCACACAGGGGCCTATGTATAGACAACACAGACCTCCACACAGAGGCCTATGTATAGACAACACAGACCTCCACACAGAGGCCTATGTATAGACAACACAGACCTCCACACAGAGGCCTATGTATAGACAACACAGACCTCCACACAGAGGCCTATGTATAGACAACACAGACCTCCACACAGAGGCCTATGTATAGACAACACAGACCTCCACACAGAGGCCTATGTATAGACAACACAGACCTCTACACAGGGGCCCATGTATAGACAACACAGACCTCCACACTGAGGCCTATGTATAGACAACACAGACCTCCACACAGAGGCCTATAGACAACACAGACCTCCACACAGGGGCCTATGTATAGACAACACAGACCTCCACACAGGGGCCTACGTATAGACAACACAGACCTCCACACAGGGGCCTATGTATAGACAACACAGACCTCCACACAGAGGCCTATGTATAGACAACACAGACCTCCACACAGAGGCCTATGTATAGACAACACAGACCTCCACACAGGGGCCTATGTATAGACAACACAGACCTCCACACAGAGGCCTATGTATAGACAACACAGACCTCCACACAGGGGCCTATGTATAGACAACACAGACCTCCACACAGAGGCCTATGTATAGACAACACAGACCTCCACACAGGGGCCTATGTATAGACAACACAGACCTCCACACAGGGGCCTATGTATAGACAACACAGACCTCCACACAGAGGCCTATGTATAGACAACACAGACCTCCACACAGAGGCCTATGTATAGACAACACAGACCTCCACACAGGGGCCTATGTATAGACAACACAGACCTCCACACAGAGGCCTATGTATAGACAACACAGACCTCCACACAGGGGCCTATGTATAGACAACACAGACCTCCGCACAGAGGCCTATGTATAGACAACACAGACCTCCACACAGGGGCCTATGTATAGACAACATAGACCTCCACACAGAGGCCTATGTATAGACAACACAGACCTCCACACAGGGGCCTATGTATAGACAACACAGACCTCCACACAGGGGCCTATGTATAGACAACACAGACCTCCACACAGGGGCCTATGTATAGACAACACAGACCTCCACACTGAGGCCTATGTATAGACAACACAGACCTCCACACAGGGGCCTATGTATAGACAACACAGACCTCCACACAGAGGCCTATGTATAGACAACACAGACCTCCACACAGGGGCCTATGTATAGACAACACAGACCTCCACACAGGGGCCTATGTATAGACAACACAGACCTCCACACAGGGGCCTATGTATAGACAACACAGACCTCCACACAGGGGCCTATGTATAGACAACACAGACCTCCACACAGGGGCCTATGTATAGACAACACAGACCTCCACACAGAGGCCTATGTATAGACAACACAGACCTCCACACAGAGGCCTATGTATAGACAACACAGACCTCCACACAGGGGCCTATGTATAGACAACACAGACCTCCGCACAGAGGCCTATGTATAGACAACACAGACCTCCACACAGAGGCCTATGTATAGACAACACAGACCTCCACACAGGGGCCTATGTATAGACAACACAGACCTCTACAAGCTCTTCAAACGAGCGGCCACGTGATTGAACATCCCGTGGACCCGAACAGGCCGCTCCCGCAGCTTGCCTGTTCCGACGGCCTGGGAGGTGCGGTTGGCATGCAAAGTTTTTTTTACCAACCTTTGAAAAACCGCTGAATATTCTGTGTCGCTCCGATCTGCGCACGGGAGCTTTCAAAAAGACGCCCACAAGTGTCCTAGAATCAGAAAATATCCACACCAAAGATAGAGGCTTGTGTCTAGCTCGTCGTCCCTTACACATACACTATGTTTTTTTCTTTTAATTCCTAAAAACCAAACGAACAAAAAACATTTAAACTAGCGCCTGTATGAGATATTTATTTGATTTAAACTAGCAGCATAGCACATGTTTATTAGCTCAAATGAATGTTTTGTTTAGAAACAAGCTGCACAAGTCAGGCAATGTGTTTGGAGCGGCCGTACAGCCCTGGTTGATAAGAGTATGGTATTTAAAATGTACACTTTAGACATTTATCAGACGCTCTTAATCCAGAGAGGCTTAAAGTAAAGAAGGACAAGACAAGGTCAAATTGATATAAATAGTAATCTATGATCATAGGTAACCTTTTTTTAGGGATATTTGGGAACAATCATGATTAATTAACAGCAATCATAGAAAGAGTCTGCAGAAATCGATCTCTACTGTGCTTATAATAGCAGGAACTCCAGCGTTTGCATCTTGAACTATTCAACAATGACACATACTGAAATAAAAAAGGTTATATTGTGTAATTAGTAAACTCTGGGGTACTTTCTCTGTGCAAGGCTGTTAAACATGGAATTACTTTGTTCACTACAGGTCTGTTGGTGAAATCATCAGGGCGTCTCATTACTGACTATGAAGAGCAGCTTCAAGACAACATGGCCGATACATATCTGAGTGTTAAATTGGGCAAAAAGCTTGAGGTCATGTTTGAAAACATCTTCATCTGGCTCTACAATGTAAACATCAATGTCACAGACATCCACAGACAACATGAGGTCAGACAGATGGAGATGAAGATAGCAGGAGAGGAAAAAGCAATCCAACCCAGTGAAATCTTCAAAGACCCTTCAGGAAGAAACAAAAGAACAGTGCTGACCGTTGGCTGTGCAGGAATTGGCAAAACCTTCCTTCTACACAAATATTTATTTGACTGGGCCAACAAATGTTTTCCCCAAGATCCACACCTCGTGTTCCCGTTCAAGTTCCGCCAGTTAAATCTGCTCAAGGGAGAAAACTTAACTTTGGCACAGCTGATTCACAGATGCATCAAGGAAACCAGATTCATTGAAGAAGACGTTCTAAATGACATCTTCAATGAATTGCAGAAGTCAGGAAACTACAACAAGAGCCCCTTCAAAGTCATGTTTGCTATGGATGGCTACGATGAACTGAATTTCCAGCTCGATTTCAAAACCGATTTCGGCATCATGAATGTGACCGATTCTTACCCAGTGGAAGTGTTGCTCGTAAGCCTCATCAAGGGGGAGCTGCTCCCCTCTGCTCACCTCTGGATAACCTCACGACCTGTAGCAGCCAATCTGATCCCTCTAGACTATGTTAACAAGATGACAGAAGTCCGAGGGTTCATCAAAGATGACCAGAAGAAAGAGTACTTCATGAAGAACATCAGTGATGAGAACCAGGCCAGCTCAGTCTACTCACACATCAAGAAGTCAAATGTCCTCCACACGATGTGTGAAATCCCTGTCTTCTGTTGGATCACTGCTAGCGTTCTGCAGAACATGAAGATGAGCATCAAGCTGCCCAAAACCCTGGTTGAGATGTACTGCCACTTCCTGATGGGTGAGATCCTGCGGGAGAAGATGAAGAATCCTGGACTAGACGAGGCAGACAAAGAGAAGATCATAAAGGATGCAGAAGAAGTTCTTCTGAAGCTGGGCAGGCTGGCGTTTGACCAACTGGACAAAGGCAACATCATTTTCTACGAGAAAGACCTGAAGGCGTGTGGTCTTGATGTGAAGAAGGACTTGCAGAACTTAGGTTTTTGCACAAAGTTCTTCAAAGAAGACGATGTGTTCTTCCTCCAGACGGTCTACTGCTTTGTTCATCTGAGCATCCAGGAGTTTCTGGCTGCAGTCTACCTGTTTCACTGTTTCACCCAGAAGAACATGGAGGTCCTGGAGAAATTCTTGAAAGAATCAAATCATAACATGTTAGTTAAACGTGGAATTATCAAGCCGTTCACCAGTGACTTGTCCCTGTCTGACTTCCTGAAGGCTGTTATGGAAAAGAACGTGAAGAGTGAGAGTGGACACCTGGACCTGTTTGTCCGTTTCCTTCATGGTCTCTCACTGCAGTCCAACCAGAGTCTATTAGGAGGTCTTCTGGGTCAGACACAAAGCAGTCCAGAGAGCATCCAGGAAGTCATCAACAACCTGAAGGAGATGAATGATCGTAATGCCTCTCCTGACAGATGCATCAACATCTTCCACTGTCTGATGGAGATGCAGGACCCCTCAGTAAGTCAGGGGATCCAACAGTACCTGGAGTCAGAGAGCAGATCAGGGAAAAAACTCTCTGTGCCTCAGTGTTCAGCTCTGGCCTCCATTCTGCTGTCGTCAGAGAAGGTTCTGGAGGAGTTGGACCTGGACAAATACAACGCAGACGTGTGGGGGCGACAGAGACTGATCCCAGCTGTGAGGAACTGCACAACAGCCAGGTTAGTCATGTGAATATCAACATGTTAGAGCACATTCAGTCATTTACTCCTTTTATTCATTAATGAATTTTAAAAATACCATGACAACCATGTGTGTGTGTGTGCGTGTGCGTGTGCGTGTGCGTGCGTGCGTGCGTGCGTGCGTGCGTGCGTGCGTGCGTGCGTGCGTGCGTGCGTGCGCGCGCGCGTGCGTGCGTGCGCGTGTGTGCGTGTTGTGTATATGCACGCATGCAGTGTTTTTACTTTGCTTGTCTTTGACTTGTAAGGGTCCATTTGGTTCCTTTTGTACACTCAGAGTTACAGACCTGTAAGGGTCTATTAGGTTCCATTTGTACACTCTCAGAGTTACAGAGCTGTAAGGGTCCATTTGGTTTCCATTTGTACACTCTCAGAGTTACAGACCTGTATGGTTGCATTTGGTTCCATTTGTACACTTAGAGTTACAGACCCTTAAGGGTCCATTTGGTTCCATTTGTACACTCTCAGAGTTACAGACTCGTAAGGGTCCATTTGGTTCCATTTGTACACTCTCAGAGTTACAGAGCTGTAAGGGTCCATTTGGTTCCATTTGTACACTCTCAGAGTTACAGACCTGTATGGTTGCATTTGGTTCCATTTGTACACTTAGAGTTACAGACCTGTAAGGGTCCATTTGGTTCCATTTGAACACTCTCAGAGTTACAGAGCTGTAAGGGTCCATTTGGTTCTATTTATACACTCTCAGACCTGTAAGGGTTCATTTGGTTCCATTTGTACACTCTCAGACCTGTAAGGGTGATTGGAGGAAAACAAATCTCCTTGCTTAATGATTTTACACCAGGCTCACTGTAACTGTTTAGATTAGATGTTGTGAGCTTGTAGATCGGCCATATTCCCAAAATAGCCAATGAACAGAATACAGTGGTCATTTAGTCAAATTGTGATGCTATATAACTCATGTGTTGCTGTGTGCGTCTGTGCGTGCATGTGTAAATAACAGAACATGGTACCACACAGAAGTCATGTTCTCTCTGTATTTACAAGTGTCCTCATCAATGAAAACAAACTATTCCAAATGAGAACTAGATCATACCATTAGTGGAGGGGTGTACAGAGGATGGTCTTTTAAACAATGAGCTTGGACATTACTTATTAGGTTTACACGTTACTTAATACATAAATATAATTCCATGCTGTAGTTTAGAGACAACTTTCCACCTGTCTTCCACTACTTTGTTCTTACTGACATCCTGTTAATGTCTGGAGAACGAGATAGAAGATCTCTTAGGTGCCTTTCACTGCTAAGGTTTATGTAAAAGGTTCCGATCAAGGACCAAATGTTAACATTGTTGCATTTTGCATTTGGTCTGGTTAACGTTCACCAAAATATATAAACAAATGACATGTGATCCTACCACTAGACAAAACATTTCTTCACTTCACTGCTATAGAGTGATAGTGGGAGAAATATGTGAAAAAGGTGTTCACTTCCGGCAGAAAGCGTGAAAATTTGCACCTAGGGGTATTTTTGTGCGCTGAATTCAAAAATTGACGGTCCCAAGCACTTTTCTCAAATTCACTTTTCTCTAATTCACTTACCATAGGGTTAGGGTTAGGAAAAAAGACCCCCCAAAAATCTTCTTTAAGTAGCATGTGAGGGGTCTATCTAGGGGGTTTTCATGATTCTGAATCCATTCCAAGCATTCGTTTTGCACAAAAACATTCCTTGGGCAAGAAATGGACCCCACAAAACTATGGTTTAGTGATGAGTCATCACTTTTCACAGTTGTGTAGGGTCCATTTTTAGCCCAAGGAATGTTTTTCGTGCAAAACAACTGCTTGCAATGGATTCAGAATCATGAAAACCTCCTAGATAGACTCCTCACATGCTATTTAAAGAAGATTTTTTGGGGGGTCTTTTTTCCCTAGTATGGTAAGTGAATGAGAGCCACCAGATCCCATGGGAAAAGTGCTTGGGACCGTCAATTTTTGAATTCGGCGCACAAAAATACACCTAGGTGCAAATTTTCACGCTTTCTGCCGGAAGTGAACACATTAGCCTATTTTTGTTACATATTTCTCCCACTATGAAGCAACAACAGCATGTTGTGATCGTTTCAGTAGTTCACCCCCAACATGACTTTTTTTCTATTGATTACTCACGCCATGGACACTTGAGTTCAATAATATTTTTAGTTTTTTGTTGGATTCCTAAGACAATAATTTGATTACAATACAATTACAATACCCCATTGATTCCGGATGGGGACCGGAATGCATTTGGGTCCTCTTCCGGAATCAATGGGGGTAAATTTACGATATCCACATTTTCTTCTTAGGAATGCTACAAATACAAAAAAATATTATTGAACTCACGTCTCCATGGCATGAGTAATCAATTGGAAAAAAGTCATTTTGGGGGTGAACTATTCCTTTAATGTTTGTGTTCCACTCATTTCATGCAGCACCACAGTGAACCTCCTTGACAGAGAACATGATCTGATCTGTTTTGACCATCTCTGATTTTACATTTAATCTGTCATTACAGACTTGTTGGCTGTGACCTCCAAAAGGAACACATTGAGGTTGTGGCTTCAGCTCTCAGTTCTAATCCATCACATCTACGACACCTGGACTTAAGTTCCGACCTGGCCCGGCTGGACCTGGAGCCGCTCAAAGCTGCACTCAACAGTCCACATTGTAAACTGGAAACTCTAGGGTCAGATTCATTCACAATGCTTATTTTCACCAGTGATTTATTATGTGATTATACTGTGAATACTGTGGTGGTGTTTTATTTGAAGAGTGATTGATGACCGTCAGGGAACCTGCAGCAGACTGTCTGAAACGCTTTCCCGGTGACGCTTGTCTAGCTAGTAGATCTGCAGTTTATTTTCATTTTTTTGCATAGCCAAAGTATACTGTAATGAAATAAGTGACTAGTGTATATTTTGCAATAATAATTTAAATGTGCAAAGTAAATACAAACTACATTTTTCAAACAATGTATTTAGTCAAGTGATGCTATTTTAACATGTGCATTTGTATACGCGTGCGTGTGTGTGTGTGCGTGCATGCGCGCATGAGTGTGTGTGTGTGTGTGTGTAAATAGAACATAGTAGCACACAGAACAAAAAGTCCTCTCTGTATTTATAAGTGAAGTAACAAAGTATAGTTACTTAAGTAATGTACTTAATTACAATTTTGAGGTATTTGTACTTTACTTGAGTGCTTACAATTTCTAATACTTTTACTTCTACTCAACTACATCTCGGACACAAATATTGTACTTTTACTCCAATATATATATTTGAAAACTTTAGTTATTAGTTACTTTGCAGATATAAATTATAATATTATAAACACTCACATAAAACACTTTAGACCTGTTTTATACCATGGCTATTTGAAAATAGCCGATCTACAAGCTCACAACGCGTCGCGATGCGACACGTTCTGAGCTTCTAGATCTGCTATTTTCAAAAATGTTGTACTTTTACTTTTGGTACTTTAAGTACATTTTGGAGCCAAAACTTTCGTAGTTTTACTCAAGTACATTTCGAATTCCGGACTTTTACTTGTAATAGAATATTTCTGTATGGCAGTATTGATACTTTTACTTAAGTAAAACTTGGATCATACCATTAGTGGAGGGGTGTACAGAGAATGGTCTTTTAAACAATGAGCTTGGTCATTACTTAGGTTTACACGTTACTTAATTCATAAATATAATTCCATGCTGTAGTTTAGAGACAACTTTCTGTCTGTCTTCCAGTTCTTTGTTCTTACTGACATCATGTTAATGTCTGGAGAACGAGATAGAAGATCTCTTAGCTGCCTTTTTCATACCTATGTTTACATTGTTGCATTTTGCATTTGGTCTGGTTAACGTTGACCAAAATATGTAAACAAAATGTGGTTGTACAACTCTAGACAGAACATTTCTTCACTTCACTGCTATAGAGTGGAGCAACAGCAGTGTGTTGTGATTGTTTTTATTATTTAATGTTTGTGTTTCAATCAAATGACAACAGTGTAAAGTTATGAACACATTTCAATTAAATGTGTGTTAATCACGGCCGTTATTAGCTTAGCCAGAAAAGTAGCCAAAACGCACACTCATTTCAGCAGCACCACAGAGAACATGGTCTGATCTGTTTTGATCATCTCTGATTTTACATTTAATCTGTCATTACAGACTTGTTGGCTGTAAGCTCCAAAAGGAACACATTGAGGTTGTGGCTTCAGCTCTCAGTTCTAATCCATCACATCTACGACACCTGGACTTAAGTTACAACGACCTGCTGGACCTGGAGCCGCTCAAAGCTGCACTCAACAGTCCACATTGTAAACTGGAAACTCTACGGTCAGATTCATTCACAATACTTATTTTCACCAGTGATTTATTATGTGATTATACTGTGAATACTGTGGTGAGGCTTTGTTTGAAGAGTGGTCCATGTCTGTCTGTCTGTCTGTCTGTCTGTCTGTCTGTCTGTCTGTCTGTCTGTCTGTCTGTCTGTCTGTGTGTCTGTGTGTCTTTTCAGTGGTGAAAATGTAATCTAATTCATTTTTGCCAGACCCATGAAATGGGTAGGTCTACATAAGCAAATGTCTGTCGGTCCGGGTTTTCTATATAAAGGGTATATATGATGATGACATGATGATGACATGCCTACAAAAGGCATGATGTCATAAATGATGATGACAGACAGGGGGTCTGGCACAACCAGGTTGACCTGGTCTAGTTACTTAAGAGTAGCAATAACACAATGCTGTAATATACTTAATTACTAGTAAAAGTACTGCATTCACAATTTTTACTTGAGTAAAAGTACCAGTACCAGTATAGTATTGGTATCAAATATATGAACAAAATGTATAGTATGCAATATCCAGAAGGCCCTGTTCACAAATGTTAAAAGTTTAAAACTGTGTATACATTTTTAGAATATAGCAGATCTACATGTTCGTTGTGAGCTTGTAGATCTGCTGTTTTTTTTGTTTTTTTTGTTTTTTTGTATGTATCTAAAGTATAACAGGTAATGATAGGTGGTTAATGTAAATTTTGCAATAATAATCTAAATCTAGATTTTGTTCTTGGTTACATTTCACCACTGGTCTGTATTGGGTGAAGCTCTTTCCCAAATGTTTGGCCCAGGGAGATGGGGTTTTGAGGTTATCATTTCTGTGAGGTTAAGGTTAGGTTTAGGCATAGTGTTTGTAAGGTTAGGGTTTGGTTTAGGCATACTGTTTGTATAATAGATGGTTTTAATCTGGTTTAGTCAGGTAAAGCTTTATTTCATAGCAGACAATAAAACATCTTGTGTTATTTTTGTATTCTTGTTTTAAATTGTTTCATTTAGACTGATTCACTGCTTGTTGTCCGAGAGAAGCTGTGAAGTCCTGGCCTCATTTCTCAGCTCCAATCCTTCCCATTTGAGAGAATTAGATTTAAATCTAAACAGCCTGCTGGATTCCGGGATCGAGCTTTTGTGTGCTGGAGTTAAAAGCCCCCATTGTCAACTGCAGACCCTCAGGTAAATAGTGTTTTCCTCTGTGTGGATGTGTACTTGAGCATCAACAGCAGTTTGTTAAAGTCTTGATTTCTCTCCAGGCTGTCAGGCTGTGGGATCACAGACAAAGGCTGTTCTTCTCTGGCATCAGCTGTGGCCCTCAACTCCTCCCATCTGAAGCATTTGGACATCAGCTGTAACAATCCAGGAGGAGATGCTGTACAGACACTGCTCTCTGCTGGACTGGATGTCAAGTAAGTAGACTTGGACTGTGTCCATGTTGGTTAGTGCAGCCATTCCCTTGTTTCATGTTCAATGGCTGGATGTGAGTCTACTATTCCTACCGGATCTGAGGAGAGTAGGGGGAGGAGCTTGTGCAAGGACGCACTATGATTGGCCAGTAGCCAATCGATATTGCCTAAACATCATTTACTATTCTGTTAACTATACTTTATCTGACAAAACGGCAAGAGATGCACTTCCGTGTTGGCCGTGGTCTCTGCTCAGCTCCGGTAAGAAAAACATACTAGCTGGCTGGGTAGGCCAGCCTGGCGAGATGAGAATGAAAATGTCAGTTTTGGAAGTATATCTTTAAAGACATAGTGAAATGAAAAATTATAGCATACCATGGTCATAATGAGAACATAATTATCTATCAATAGATCCCAAAATAAATGAGACTTTTTCATGTTTGTATATTTTGATGTAAAAAAAAAATGCAATTTTTAATTACTTAATGTAGACACAAAAGTGATGTGTGATGACATCGATAGGCCTTCATGAATTTGAATGAATCTTGATTTCATTCACCTGCTAAATTCCCATACCTAACTTTACCTTATTTTAATTAGGGAGACACAATTGGGCTGCTAAATGTTTTATCCAACTCAAGATGACAGTCATTACTGGTTTTAACACAATGGAAGCCAACATTTCTAGCTGTTGCTGGTGCCGCCGTTCACTTACGCTTTATTTTGAAGAGCCTCGGAAGCTTCGTGCGTGTGCATGTGAGTGTCTGCTGATGATTGAGGAAGATAATCCATTTGTTTACAAACGCTCGCGAAACTAAAATCCAAACCGGGGCCGACCATCGCGTTAAAGTGTCGCCATTTTGTTTCTGTGCGAGCCACGTTATGACGTATGGACCAGGGTCTTTCACAGGGAACACAACATGCGCGCAGCTTTGTCTCGTTCCGCAACGAGACAACAGATTTTTGGCACAGCGACCTCCAGTGGCCGTATCTCGTTACTGAACGAGTTTGGCTCCATGGGTGTTAAACTCAAACAGTAACATTAAAATATGTATCTGAAAACATTGAGGTGAGAAATAAGCAGCGTAGTGACATAAACATGCTTCATGCGCTCCTTCTCTCGGGCTGCGTGAGATACAGGCTACAAACATAGCTTTCTCTGGCTAATGTATTCCCATAGCCCAAGGGCATGGGACCTTTCAGAAACAGGCTTCCATTTCAGACTGAAACTTCGGGACCATACCTATGTTCTCCAGGTTCTATGTTCCCCACTTAGCCCCACAAAAAAGGTTCTATGTTCCCCGCTCATCCAAAAATGCAGGAGACATTAATTTCTAGTTATTAATAACAATTAAAAACACAGAATGGAACATAATGGGGAGAAATTACGAAGACTAGTGGGACAGGGGGCACTAGGGACATCTGGGCAACATATTTTTGTAATGACTGGGCATCTGGACGAGTGGGAACCTGGACATCTGGACGAGTGGGCAGCTAAATTAGGATTGCCAACATGTTCTTAGTGCCCAGACGTCCAACCATTTCTTGCATTTGAGTTGGAAACATACCACCTTTGGGGGCAGGGAACATAGATCCTTTTTTGGAGTAGAGTGGGTGGGGAACATAGAACCTGGGGAACATAGAACGCAGTTTCTCGTGAAACGGTCCAGAAAGGATGGACATAGCGCTCGGAGGAATGTGATTTGACGGTCAAAAAGTAGGCGGGCCATAACTCATTGAAGATGTATTATGAAATGATGGGTGGGCTGACGATCGGCGCTCAGTATCACAGCGTTGCGCTATAGACTGACAAGGCAGCGGTTCCGGAAACACATTTGTGTTCATAGTAGATAAGATGTCGGCTGCGGCCTGTGATTGGCTGAACCCAGGGCTGCCAAGTCTCACGCTTTGAGCGTGAGAGTCACGCAATTTAACCTCTTCTCACGCCACACGCCACACATGCCATTTCTCACGCATTTTTACAGCCATCCCACAGACCTCTCCCGAAAGTTGCGGGGGTTTTCTCACTCGGTAAAAGTCGCACGGAGAATTCTAAGCGCAGTGAATGCAGCTGCTCTGCTCCTCCACTCTCTCTCCCCTCTACACATACACACATGCAGGCGACGCAGCGAGACGGAGAGCCCTACATACGGCTGCGATGCTTTCTCGCTTTGATCTGCGGGGCCGGGGATCGCGCCGCCCCCGCGGTGGAGAAACACACTCGCTCCGGGACAAAACGCCAGGCGATATTTCACAAAGATGACCACAATCCAGCTCTTGCCTCCCGCGAGCGCATGCACGAAAGAGCCCACACGCAATAATGTCATGGGTTACTATATCCACTTGTCTTGAACCCTAATATCCCCATATTCTGAGGAGGACTTTAGAAGAGATAGGGCGGTTTGCACTAACACTACCAACACTACTCTACTAGAGGGAAGAATACCAGTAGCCCAGTGGTTCTCAACCTGTGGGTCGGGACCCCCAGGGGGGTCCCCAAATTATTTTGTGGGGGTCGCTAGGGCATTCACGAATAGTGATTTTTTGAATTCGAATTATTCGACCTCAAAGTATTCGAATAGTCGGAATTCGACGGGAATTATATATATATTTTTTCATCCAATAAAAACGAGCCATTCTCGGCCTCTCATTGATGCGCTGTTTCAAGTCTTGAACACAACATGCGAGTGAGGGTTAACCACTGGAGGCGGGACAGACCTGAAGGTTAGTGAAATACGATTGGCTATTGACCGTGGCATTTACAAATGAGCCGCGACCTGATTGGACTAAGCGACCAGCAAGTATGGGTGCGCTCAGTGCTTCCCCTGGAACAGTACATTTGACAGCTGTATAGTTTGCCTGCATCACAGCGCAACAGTTTCTAATCAGTTTCTCTGTCATGCTCTAAAATAAAAAGACTTTAACCCAGCGGTTCACATTACCAAACAGTTTAGCCCGTGACCCAAAATAGAAATTAGACAATCGCCCAGGACCCAAACTAGTGAAAACAGCAGATCTACAAGCTCACAACGCCGCGGCTCGCACCGTGAGCTGGTGGAAATAATAATAAAAAATGACTGTTCAAACAAATCTATAATCAGCAACAGGCAGTTATGCGTCATGTCCAATTTCGGCCATTATGCTATGATGCACTGATTACGTGCGACAGATTATTAACGTAATCATCTCACAAGCGACAGATTATTAACGTAATCATCTCACAAAAAATATGAATTTCCACAGTTTGCATAATACCAATATTGTTTTATTGTAAAACAAATATAAAACAGTAACACGTCTCTTTGAGTGCTGGCATTCTTTTGCAAATTAACATACCACTTCTTGACATTTGCACTTCCATATAACATTTACCTAAATAGGCTATTGTTTTATTGTAAAGCAAATACAATACAACACAGGAGAACACTTCGTTGAGTGCTGGCATTCTTTTTCAAATTAACATAAGCCTAAGCGCCACTTCTTGACATTTTCACATGCATAGGCTTATAGCCTACAAGAAGGCAATGTGATCTGCAAACTATGCGAAGCATTTAACTAAATGTATTGGTTTATTGTAGGCCTAAAACAAATAGGCTACAAAACAGGAGAACAGAACACTAATTTGTGTGCTGGCATTCTTTTGCAAACGAACATAAATAAAAATAAATCTTCTAGGCCATATTTGGCTAGTGCAAATAATGTAAGAAAACGAAATGTAAACGTAGGCTAGTTTAACTCACCATGACGACACAAACGGGCCACCTCAAGTGCACAGTTGCAATTGCAAACGTAGGTCTAATTATTCCACCGTAGGTCAAGCCTATATGGCAATAAAATAAAGATCCGCTGGCAAACTAAATGTAGGCATATGTGGCCTATTTGACAACTAGACTACTCGCTCTCCTCAGACGAGAAGTCCTCCTCATCTATTGTTTTAGTATTGCGCTCCCGGCTGTTTTCATTCAAGAAGACAAGGTTATCCACGTGTGCTGGGTGTAAACTTGATCGCTGCCTGGAAATCGTGTTCCCAGTGAGTGAAAACACCCTTTCACTGGGGGTACTAGTGGCTGGCACCGCCAGGTAGGTTTTGGCCAGATTGGCCAAACGAGGCAACTGCTTCTCATTACTCGCCCACCACTTCAGAGGGCAGCTCGTTGTTGGAATACGGGGCATCTTGAGATATTCCTCTACCTCCTCTGTGCAGGTGTTTTTTGCACAAGGTGCATTTCAGGTTCAGGTTCAGGTTTATTAGTCAAATGCATATCCATACAGGTATAGACATACAATGAAATGCTTGTGCCAAGAGCACTCTCAGCCTTATTACACACAAAAAAACAAGACAACAACAGGTCACCCAGGACAACCCAAAAACAACAAAACAACCATACAGTGTAACAGTGTACAGTTTAAAAATTTGTGCTGGCATAGTGAGCCCCAAACAGCTCCTCGTAATCACGTTCAAGTCGCGTTTTCCTCCCGCTTGGCTCCTGTGTGTCGCTGTCCACGGCGGCACCGTCAGGGACGTCTGTGGGGTCTGGAGTGGAATACATATAAAATAAAAATAAAAGTCAGAATACCTATTGCATGTAAGCATTGCTGTTTGTGTCGCATAACACCTACTCTGCAGGAGTTAACGGGTGACTATGGTGTGCTCACTGTGCTGATATGCATTGCTCTTCCCTTTGTTCATTAAAATCACCCATTTGTGACACTAAAGCAGTTGTAAACGTTGTCGAAGTGTGAACTTGGGTGTTGTTGCCTGACCTGGATATATATACTACATGTATTCATAATGAATAGATACAATTTAAATGAATGTATAGCATACCTGTAGCAGCTGCCTGGTCCGCGTCGAGCTCCTCCTCGTCTCGCAGTAGCTGAATCAGGCGACGTTTAACCTGCAGTCGGTCGTCCTCTGCGAGGAAATGGAGATCTTTGAACCTCGGATCCAGTATGCAGGCGATGATGGGAACCGAGCTCACCAAGTCATTGTCTTCGGTGTCCAGTTTGAACCTGGTTCTCAGCTGTGATCGCATAGTGCTCTTAAAGCTGCGGGCTGCTGCTGTATCCGACTCGTCATCTCTCAACACCCCGTCGGGCCCGTCGTTCAGTAGGTTAAGGATCACAGGGTAAATAAATGAGAGTGAAACATGCAATTCTGCACACATGATGGTAGTTGCCTTTGCAAGTGGCCTGAGCACAGGCAGTAGCTGCTCGATCAGCTCCCACTGTGAGGCTCTCATTTGAAGGTTTTTTTTCACGGCGGGTTTGGTGACAGCCTCGTCTTCCAGTACGGCTTGGACTGGGATGCGCTGCTGATTGAGTCGCTCCAGCATTGTGAAGGTCGAATTCCAACGAGTGGCACAGTCATTCTGGAGCCTGTTGTCTTTTACCTTAGATAGATAGATAGATAGATAGATAGAATTCAGTTGTCCAGTTGTAGCACAGCAGTATTATTTACAAAGTTACAGAGAAGTAAGAAAAAAGATATACGAGGAAAAAAACAAGAGCAGTACCAATAAAGAGAAGGTGCATCAATAGAGGGGGCGAATAATATATAAATACCTTGAGCGCGTCTTGTCGTTTCTTCAGTGCACATGTTGCTACAGAAGAGTGTCTGAAATGACGAACAACTCGCCTCGCCGCATCAATGGTTTTGGCCACGTCGGGCAAATCCAGACCCTTTTTAATTGCCAACTGTAACGTGTGGCCAGTGCAGCCAAGGTCTTCCTGGATATCCTCACACAAACCCATGGCTAGGTTCATGCTGCTGGCATTGTCGTGTACAACGCAGAACACCTGCAGGCCCCACTCTTTAATGGTATCGGTCAGCCTCTGGGCTATGTTGGTAGCTGTGTGGCGCTCTGCCATTAAGATGGTGCAGAGGACTTTGGCCTGCATCTCCCAGGCATCGTTGAGATAGTGTGCTGTCACGGTGATGTATGGCATCATGGTGGAAGACGTCCAGAGGTCTGTGGTGAGTGACACACACCGATCTTTCATTTCACCTTTTAATTCGGCTCTCATTTCGAGATACTGGCGTTTGATGTAGTTCCATAGTGTAGCATGCGAGGGGATAACGTAGTCAGGTTCAAAGAATTTCATGAGCGCCTTAAAGCCACGTCCCTTCACGACGGCCAGTGGTCTTGTATCCTTAACAATGAAGTTGACAAGCAGAGTTGTAATTTTGTGTTTTCGGCCGTCTGTCAAGCGACGGGTGGCGTATTCGCCGAGCTTTGTCTGTCTCGGTTTACCGCTTGCATTGCTGCTGCTGCTGCGGGCTGGGCCTGCAGGGCGGGCTGGCTCGCTTGGCAACGGGTGACGAGTTTTCAAGTGGGTCTGCATACAGGTGGTACTGTTATGGTATTGTAGCTTGACATCGCATAGTTTGCAGATCACAGTATTGCCTTCTTGTTTAAAGAATTTCCACACCTTGGAAGTTTTCGGTCTTGTAGTAGGGCCAGTTGCATTTTCTGGCTCTTCCTCCATCATGAAATCAGTTTGCGACTGGCAGTGGCAGCTGTTTTTCCCATTGGCAATTAGTTCCGGGAGAAGAAACACGTGACGCATCATGACATCAGTATATAGACTGTTAACCAATTCATCCTCCAGGAGCATTGACAAATCATCTTTTATGACTTCCTATCTAGCCAAGCTGTATGAACCATGAATAAACAATAATAATGATAATAATTTTTAAAAAAGAAATAAAAAAAATAAAATAAAAAAAGTAAAAAAAAAAAATAAAAAAAAATAAGCGATTTTCGAATTCAGTTTACCAAGTCGAATAGTGACGTTAGTATTCGAATATTTGAATATTCGAATATTTGAATATTCGAATATTCGGTGAATGCCCTAGGGGTCGCCATGATTAACTTAACACATCGAGTGCCCGGATGTATGACGTGTGTGTGTTGCTGGTGCCCATGGCAACGCGTCATTCTACCTACCGGCGAGAGTACTGGCGAGAAAAGTAATCCGAGTAAATGTAATCGGAGTATGTCCTGTTTATTTCGCGAAAATCTTTTCTTTCAGTCAGGACCGTTTTTTATCATTTCTAAGCCACATTGTTTGTGTTATGGCAGGTAGAAGAGGCTGCCGTTTTGAAATGAAAGTGATTTAAAAGCTAGATTAGGAGAAAACCACGTTTTTGTGCAGCCGTTAGACAGGAAGTCAACGAGACACACAGCGCGTCCGGGTGACGTAATTGCGCGCCGCATGTTGGGAAATGGAGTTTGTTTCATCACCGCGGCAGCCAAGTGCAGTAGCTACAGTACAGTATAGTTTACTGTACAACGCGTCAAACGCGTCGTGGGCCTCCAGCGACATCAAAGAGATTGGCTTGTAGACACCACGTGGGCACCCGATGTGTTAATGTGCAACATTGTTTTCTCACTCATCAGTAAACAAACCAACATATTAAAGTTTAAGTGTATAGAGGGTATCTGCACATTTCTAAAGTGACAATTTTAGGACTTTTTAATAGCTCTAAAATGACAAATTAAATATTGGCCAAATTGTCAAGTATTAGAGGCAGACATTGTGAAAATAGCAGATCTACCTGCTCACATGTATCTCCTATTTTCACAGTAGAACCGTGTTATACAAAATGTTGCCTGAACTCTTATCCCCAGTTAAAATATGATTATTTTGGGTGCAGTCTGAAAAGGTTGAGAACCACTGAAGTAGCCTACTGATGAGAGTTTTAAATGTTTGATAAATACACAGTGCTGTCAAACAAGTCTATGTAGCTATCTATGACATCTATTAAGATTTCATTTGCAACAGAATTTTGATACAATATGTAGTGGGGGTCCTGCTTCATCTCCCTTTAGCTAAGGGGTCCTTCACTTGAAAACATCTTCTTGCCTGCAGTGCCTGCCTGGCAAACAGCCAGTAGCCACAAATCACAATATAAAAATAGAAATGATTGCCCAGGATATTTTATCAGCTGATATAGTAACAACAACAACAATAATTATTATAATAATTATAATTAATTAAGAATATGTTTAAAATGGGACGTTGGTTTCTCTGGAGCCCTGCAGCAGTGTTCACTGTTCAGCCTGTAGGTTAGCTGCACTTCATCAACCATTCCAGCCCAAGGACCGCAGGTAAAAAAATACAAAAATAAACCATAGAAACCCGGGAAAAACAAATAAAAACCCGAAAAAAACACGATTTTTTTCACCCACGCGGGCTTCGCGGGGCATGAGGGTACCCCCGAGCCCCCCCCCCCCCCCCCCAATGTCTCACTCCTAACTTTTTCTGAAACTTGGCAGCCCTGGCTGAACCAGAGGCAAGCCAGCGCAACACAGTGCCTCTGCTGTGCGGAGAGGACGAATGGGAGGCGGGGGGAGGGGAAGCCACACAAACCAGTGGAATTCTGACCTTGTGAATTATTAAATAGACTTGATGTTCGTCATCACACATTACGTTGTTATTTAGGGGCTGGTCGTAGGACTGTAATTGTTTCATTATAATACAAAAAAATACTCAAATCTTTCACTTTTTCTTTGAGGGGCAAGTCAGAGTCGAGTCTGGAGTCTCCAAAAATGTGACTAGAGTGTGTCTCTAGTACAAGTCTCTAATATATCTGGCAAACATCTAACTGATTGATTTAATGTTGTATTTGAATTGTTTTGTTGTTTGCTGTTTTTAACATGTTCTGTGGAGCACTTTGTATCTTAGTTTGTAAAAGCGCCACACAAATAAAGACATTATCGTTACTTCCTACAGTGTGAATCATGGAGGAGAACACTGGATTGAACACTGGACTAATCCTCAACTCTTCAAAAGATGTGAGTGTCTGTCTGTCTGTCTGTCTGTCTGTCTGTCTGTCTGTCTGTCTGTCTGTCTGTCTGTCTGTCTGTCTGTCTGTCCGTCTGTCCGTCTGTCCGTCTCACACATTGACACAGTGTTTTATACTCTGTTGGCCTCTCCCTCCTTGGATGCTGTGCTGAAAACTCTTCAGTAGAACTTCCAAGGAATTCAGATGGTTTCTGTGTTCTTGGCCTGGTCTTTAACACCAGCTGATGCTTGTTTACAAAGCCCTGACACACCTTCTGCAATTCTTAGAGACCAGACCCATCTGGTGGCTAACTTGTGAAAAGAACAAAAAAAGCCTGAGCAACTTGACCAAAAGTCTGTAAACTGGTGTTTGTCAGACAATGTGTCCCTAAAACACACTGTCCCCACATACAACACTCCTTCTGCCACACACATTCTGCTGACACTATTAGGATCATTTTGGTGACACCTGCAGATGTTTTGCATGATGTCCTACCCTGTCTGTTTCTTCTCTTTGTCCACTGCTCTGTCCACTCCTAGGCGTAGTCTAGTGCAGAGGTTCTCAAACCGTTTAGTGTCAAGGACCCCCAGGTTTATATATATGTAGCCGTGGACCCCCATCTGATTTTTTTTTTAAATAGAATCTCCCAGAAGAGATGCTTTATGTAGCAGATATACAAGCTTGCAGCGCGGCACAAAGTGTCATGCTATGCAGTGATGCTCGTAGTCCTGCGTCTCTGATGCACAGTTTTAAGAAAGGACATCAAACGTCCCGTGGACATGTACTTTATCCTGCTGTTATGAACACATTCAGCACTTCCATAATTCCAGCATTAATATTATACAGAGCCAACGTGAATGCGCCCGCGGACTTGTCTCATTCTCTCCACATCTCCAGAGTGGCTGTGTCTTTCCAGAGGCAATGAGGAGATAATGCCCCTACCCCTTCTCCACTGTGTATTATTTATAGTTTGTCAAACGGCTGTGTTGCGCAGCGAAACTCTGCGGCCCAAGATAAATTGTTCCTTTCGGGGAGACACAAGTGTAACACTATATGTGTGCTATAAAGAACGAGGCATCCCTTAGACTTCTTTGTGTTCATTAAACGTGTACAGAGAGATACGGGTACGCAGAGATACAAAATACAAATACTGGGTCAAAACAATTATCAAAACTAGAGCCCTGCACGGCCTGAAATGGGGGGCCGGGCTGCCCATGGGAATACAGGCCTATCCCTGGCCACCTTATTTATTTAATTCATTATTTTCGTGCGTGGTTCCACTGGTGCGCGCAGCAGCTACACTCTCAAGGGCAGTCCCTACTGTCACTGACCCCGAACTTTGTGTCGGAAAGGTCCGGTTCAACTACAAAATGACATCACTCGCAACTTCTGAAAAGGATTTCCCCTAATTTGAGTTTGGAAAGCTGCATGCATGTCAGAAAGTCGGAACTTTCCGACGACAATTCGGTGGTTGGAGACAGTATGTACAGCCCTTTAGCTGTGTGCTAGAGCTTGTGCTCTGATTAGAACAAACACAGAAGAAGCCAAGAGCACATCAACACACACATCACAAGTAAGAAATCTTCCTCCAGCCACCGTTTGTTATGATGTATTGTTACTGTATATTATCCTCACAGCAGAACATTAGACATTGATATTTGTCGGCTACCGAGGTTACAACAAACCGTCTCGTAAAATACAGAAAAGATGCGTCCCGTAATGAACTGTACTCATGACACGACAAATTACATATGATAGCAGATCTACAAGCTCACAGCGCGGCACCGAGTGCCGCGCTGCAAGCTTGTAGATCTGCTATTTTTTGAAAAATCATGCAAATTTGTGCAAGTCTTTGAATATTTCAAATCCTTAAAAATCTATGTTTCTATATCAGAGGTTCTCAAACGTTTTCATGTGAAGGATCCCCAACATGATAGGCATTTAGCCACGGACCCCCATCTCAAAATATTTTTTTCCAGGGACCCCCAGGAGCAAAATTTTAGTTACAAATGTCTGCTTAAAAAAATACATATATTCAAAGATTTGCACACATTTTCACGACTTTTCAAAAAATAGCAGATCTACAAGCTCGCAGCGCTCGGTGCCGTGCTGTGACCTTGTATATCTGCTATTTTTCAATAGTTAAAGTATAAACTAATGAAGGCCCCTCCACCTTGGACCCTGGTAACTCAGTCCCACTTTTACCCCCCATGTGACGCCCCTGGTTCCCAGCATGGTTCTGAGCCCGGCCCGCCCTGGTCGCGTTCCGACGGGCTTGCAGGACTCTGATCAAAACACAAAATATAAACACAGGCCAGAGAAATGGATTTGAGATACAAATACATTTCTCATATACATTTTATATTTTGAAAGTACATGGAAATACATTTTATAAAAATGTCTGCATGTGACTAACGCGTTACAAACCGACGCGTTACTGTAATTCCCTTTTTCAGTAACTAGTACTCTAACGCATTTTGTTTTTATTCAGTAACGCAGTACCGTTACTACATGGTGCGTTACTCCATTACTTTGTGTTATGTTTATGCAGCTAAAGCTGAGTGTAGTCCTGAATCTTCCTGTGTCACCTCCTCCTGTTGGGTCGACTGCGGTTATAGGGTTAGGGTTAGGGTCAATGTTCCCTCTAATTTTTTTTCGGTCTGAGCAAACACTCAAACCTTCTGAGCACAACTTGAGCACTGATGAGCAAATATGTCGAGTGCACGAGTGTATACTGCGTCAGTGCGTCAAGTCATGTCAAGTTATGGCTTATTCAAATTTAATTACAGAATAAGTAATAGCGGTTCGACTACTGTTAATAAACTGTAGGCTATAGGACAGTTAAATTTAAGAAGACGGGGGAAAAAGGGTTTTATATCCATTATTATTCAGTATTAGGCCTACAGACTGATTTCCCCCCTTGGGATAATAAATCTATCTATCTTATATAGTGTATACACATGTTGACAACATGTTGTGTAAATACAATACAAACAATGGGCCTAAATATGAGTCAAAATAACAATACATTGACATTTTGATATTGACACATCTAAAGAAGTGTCATTATTATGAATAAAATACAGTCCAAAAGCACTATGTGTAGCCTACTGTATGTGCCAAAGTGCCAATGTAAGCATGCATGCGACAATTTGGTATAGGCCTACCATTTCACACTCAATTTAAATTAACACTGGCTTTTGACCTTGTAGATTGCTTTCCCAAAAATGTAATCATATAATATGACCTAAGCTAGCCCATAACCTTACAGAGAGGTGGACTCTCTCCCTAACCCTAACCCAATTTATATTTTTTATAAAATCAACAAATTAATTTAACTCTGAGTGTGGGGTTCCATTTGTACACTCTGAGTTACATAAGGGTCCATTTGGTTCCTAACTTTTGCTGGGGACCCCTGGAACTACCTCAAGATCCCCGGGGGTCCCCAGAGCCCAGACCCAATTTGGGACCAATGCATTACAGGACTGGAGTTATTTTTGTTACTGTAACTTGTCGTGAAGGTGAGACGCCAAGCTTGTCAGCTCCAGAGAAACATTGCAGTTTATATAGTTCATACCTGGAAGCTGGATGGAGGAGTAGTGTGTACTGTAGGTCTAATCTCTGCTGTGCACAGGCGGGGGATTTCTTTATGAAACTGCACATTACCAACCATGGTCCTTTGAGCTTCTGATACGCGAAGCAAAGCACATGCGTTTGTTTTGTTTTGGTAGCCTTCCCTACAGCCACGCTGTTGCTAACGTTAATGCACTCATAGAAGATGTAACTGAGAAAGTTTTATGACGGCAATAAAACAATTTAGTAGTCCGAAGCAGTCTCTGTTTACCACACGTGCCTGCGTGCATGTGTGTGTGTGAGAGAGAGAGATAGAGAGAGAGGAGGGGGGAGGCGAGCGAGAGTCGAGAGACGGAGACAGAGAGCGAGAGGGAGAGAATTTGGCGAGAGGGGGGAGGCAGCCGAGGCACCGAAAGAGAGAGAGAGAGAGAGAGAGAGAGGGAGAGAGAGAGAGAGAGAGAGAGAGAGAGAGAGAGAGAGAGAGAGAGAGAGAGACCTAGCGCTGCCTATGTTAAGCATATGCAGGCAGACAGAGTCTGAGTACACAAAAAAATCAACTGCTGCGTTTCACAAATCTATTGGTGTTAATCTGCCGTGCGCTACAAAGATTTGTCGTGCGCGACAGCGTCCTGAGTTGTGCGCGGGCGCGCAGCTTAGAGGGAACATTGGTTAGGGTTAGGTTAGGTTTAGGCATAGTTTTACTGAGGTTAAGGTTAGGGTTAGGCATAGTTTTACTGAGGTTAAGGTTAGGGTTAGGCATAGTTTTACTGAGGTTAGGGTTAGGATTAGGTTTAGGGTTAGGGTTAGGATTAGGATTAGGCATAGTTTTGCTGAGTTTAGGGTTAGGGTTAAGGTTAGGTTTAGGGTTAGGGGTTAGGTTTAGGCATAGTTTTACTGAGGTTAGGGTTAGGGTTAAGGTTAGGTTTAGGGTTAGTAGTGAAAACAGCTAATCTACAAGCTCACAATGCGTCGCAAAGTGATGTGTTGTGAGCTTGTAGATCTGCTGTTTTCACTATTTTGGGTAAGTCTAATTTCTTGTTTGGGAACCACTGGTATAGACCACATTGCTTAGCAGAGTTCAGTGCAATGCATATCAAGTGATGAAAATGAAAGCTATAAGGTCATTAATGGGAGACCAACTAAAATACTTTTCAGAGTAACGCATACATTTTTTGTGTAACTAATCACTAAAGTGTTTAAAATTAATTAACTAGGAACGGTAACGAGTTACTGGTTTCCACCATAGCATCCACTTTTGCCAAAAATAGCCGATCTACAAGCTCACAACGCCTCGCGCTGTGAGGCGGGAAAAAGAGCAGACTAAGTACAGAGTGAAAGGTCAAGTTTATTAAGTATTGACGGTTCAAGTGGTTAAATATCTGAAAACACAAATTGACATGAATCCAAAATACGCTGATGATTGTGCTGTCAAACAATGAAACTATATGGAATCTATGGACAGGTTGTGGGGGTCCCTGCTTCATCTCTCTCTCAACTAAGGGGTCCCTACTTCATCTCTCTCTCAGCTAAGGGGTCCCTGCTTCATCTCTCTCTCAACTAAGGGGTCCCTGCTTCATCTCTCTCTCAACTAAGGGGTCCTTGGCCTGAAAACGTTGAAGACCCCTGAGTTAAAGTATAAAATAATTAAGGCCCCTCCACCTTGGGCCCTAGTAACTCAGTCCCACTCCCCCCCCCCCCCCCCTTGTGACGCCCCTGTGTGTGTGTGTGTGTGTGTGTGTGTGTGTGTGTGTGTGTGTGTGTGTGTGTGTGTGTGTGTGTGTGTGTGTGTGTGTGTGTGTGTGTGTGTGCGCGTGTGTGTGTGTGCTGGGACCCCTTGGAAAATAAAATGGATGCTTTCCCATCTTGAATGGGTTAATACATTTCAGGAGACGATCACTTGGGTTAAGATATACTTTATTGACCAGAATGAAGCAGAAAGCAAGCATCACACAGCATGGCATATTGAGCACCCTACTATAGAGACAGCATAGAATCTAAGCCTATATCTAAGCGCATAGTATTGGCAGCCTACCTTAGCTCTACTATAAGACAGCATAGAATCTATAGCCTAAGTTAGCATGGTTTGGCATGGGGTTCTGCCTCGGGCCATGGCTCGCTGAACCCACGATCCTCATGTTACCATGAGCATCGAGGGCATAATCTAATTACAGCGAGCCCTGGCCCGATACCCCCCGAGGGGGATCTAAGGCAGAACCTGAAGGTGGCGCTGGGGTGGTGGCGGGGCAGTGCTATGCAACAAGACTGAGTCCCACCATCTGACTTCCCTAAGAACTATGGGTAAGGGGGGGGGCAGGACCTAGTGACCCACCCCCCTCCGCGCGCGCGCTCCCTTGGGACCGCCCCCTGAACTCGCTTTGATCCTTACGAATCGTCGCACTATTTCAGGAGACGATCACTTGGGTTAAGATATACTTTATTGACCAGAATGAAGCAGAAAGCAAGCATCACACAGCATGGCATATTGAGCACCCTACTATAGAGACAGCATAGAATCTAAGCCTATATCTAAGCGCATAGTATTGGCAGCCTACCTTAGCTCTACTATAAGACAGCATAGAATCTATAGCCTAAGTTAGCATGGTTTGGCATGGGGTTCTGCCTCGGGCCATGGCTCGCTGAACCCACGATCCTCATGTTACCATGAGCATCGAGGGCATAATCTAATTACAGCGAGCCCTGGCCCGATACCCCCCAAAACTACAAACCCCCAAAGCACGCCAAAATCTCAGAATCCCATGCCAGTGCTAGCCAACTGCGAGGAAGGCAGCTCTGCTGTGACTCTAGCGATTAAGTTATCATTACTGCGGGGCAAACTATGAACTGCCTTTCCTGCTAACGCAAAAATAATAATTAAGCATATTAGCATCTGGCAGAGCTAATATTACTAAGGCAAAATACTAAGCAATGATATTGGCAGCTTGCCAAAAACGCTATAAGTACTGCTAAAGCAATTTAATAATTAAGAATGTTAGCAGCTGGCAGACCGAACCAACGGTGAGGAAGGTGGTACTGCTGACTATAACGATATACTGCAATCTGACTGAAGCCATACTAAAACACCCTAGAGAAAAGCGGGAGCAGCAACATGGACGTATATATATATAGACAGCAGAACCAGAAGCAGCGATGAAACCTTTAATTCATATAACTACAGCGCCATACAGCTTCACATCCTACCTAACTAACACCCCAGCAACCACCTAGCTTTTGCATGATAGAAATATTGGAGCGTGCAGCGATGCAATTAACCTAGAACGAGCAAACCTATCAGCAACACAGTGGCCTAATATAGTGCGGCAGCACTGACATATCTAACTTGCAGCAATACTGAAACTATCTAACTTGCAGTACTGCTAAACGGCCCAAGTGAATAACGGGAGCAGCATCACTGAAAACTATATAACTGACAGCAGAACCAGAAGCAGTGGTGAGCACCGTTTATTCAGAATAATAATCTTATGCCAGTGCTAGCCAACGGCGAAGGAGGCAGCTTGGCTGTACTCTAAGCAAATACCTTTTAACCTTACTGCGGAGCGGGGGGCAACTAAACTATGTACCGCCTAACCTAATGCTTCAGAGCGCTATGGAATACTAAAGGCAACAGCGAATGGATGTGCGATTACTGCTGAGCCGGAGATTGAAATATTAAAGCGTAAAATTTATCGTGGCCCGCAACCTATCAGGGGCGCGAGCCCCGAGTAACGCAACAGAAGCAGCAAAGAAAACATGCAACCTATCAGGGGCGCGTGCCCCGAGTAACGCAACAGAAGCAGCAAAGAAAACATGCAACCTATCAGGGGCGCGTGCCCCGAGTAACGCAGCAGAAGCAGCAAAGTGAAACCCTATGGAACAACCCTGCTAATAGTGCCTGCAGCACTATTAGCATCAGCAGCAGAAGCGTTAACTGAAGCGCGTCCAACTCCAGCTTGGAACCATCACGCTTTGGTCAGTCCTGTGTTATGTGTGCTTGATAGCTGGGCGTGCAGGATCTTGAGTTAGCTGAGGGCACCAGAAGTGCTGGTGGTGTGGCTGCACCGATCCGGAGAGAATGCAGAGTGAAGATGGGCGGGCCGCCAATCTAGCAGCTCTCTCCGGGGGTCGTGTGACGAGGACGTCGGGCAGACAGCCCGGTGTTCAGCATGGACATGAAAGGACAGAAGGGAGAGTTAGTTCTGCGACTGACACTGGTGTACCTTCCCTGGTTTAACTGCGAGCTGCAATCTTCAGAGGCCATGTGCTAGTCACATCTTAAGCCTGGCCTTGGTGACCGCATGTGCTTGCTGCAGAAATACAATCTTAGCTTTAGCTGACCATAGCAATGAAACCACGCCTAGGGTCGCTGATTTTTAGGATCACCGAGAAATTTTTCGCAGCCCACAGAGCACTCTGCTGCAGAGTCTGCTGCTGCACATATAAGAATCTCCACGAGATACACGACTTGACCTTTAAAGGCAAGCTATGCAAGCCTAGAGAGCGGCTAAAGCCCAACATTCAGTACAAGTAAGTCGCTGCTATGTAACTATGGTTGCCTATTATTAGCAAGCTTAGAGAGCGGCTGAACGCTCACAGAATCGAACAAGCAAATGCGTTGCTATTTACCTGCTAGAGTGTGGCTCCTCAGGGCATCTGGGAAAGCTGCAGCTGGCGAGAGGAATGGAGTTCCCACCGCTGGTGCTGAAACTGCAGCTTCCCATGTTCCCTTGCGACCTGGCGGTGGCGACGACGGTCACAGCCTGACAGCGCCCCCGGAAGATGGGCCGGCACCCCAGGCTTCCAGCACGACGCAGCGCTGGTTCATGCTCATGGTAGCAGCGGTAATAGCATCAACTGATGCTGTAGCGGGTGGGCGGGCAGCCGGACGGGAGGGCGGGCAGTGCAGGCGGGCGGGCAGGCGGGAGGGCGGGTGGGCAGGCTGGCAGCCCATGGCAGCGGCAGAAGCAGCGGAAGCTGTAGTAGCGACGCCCTTTCCAGTGCCAACCGACTCCTGACTGGTCTCATGGAACTATACAGTAGTGGACGAAACTATAAGAATAAACATGTTAGCAGAAAACACTCAGCCGCTGCAGCGCGACGCTGCAACGATGGCATGCTGTAGCAGCCGCTATGCAGCGGCTCCAACAAGAAGCCGAAAGGACAGACATGATGTCAGCAGCAACATGTAGCAGCCGTGGCCCGAAGCTACAAAGAAAAACGCGATTTAGTGGAACATGTAGCAGCTTTAGCACAAAGCCGCAATGCTAACCTGATGCCGTGGCAGGGGCATGCTGCAGCTCCGGCCTGGAGCTGAAATGACAAATCTGTTAGCAGAAACCTCAGCAGCTGCAGCGCCATGCTGCTATGGCGACCTGCTGCTGTAGCCGCTATACAGCAGCTCCAGCACGAGCTGAAAGTATAGAAATCATGTTAGCAGTTAGACATGTAGCAGCCGCAGCAAGAAGCTATAAAGTAAAACACGATTAGTGGAACATGTAGCCGCTTTAGCATAAAGCTGCCATGATAACCTGATGCTGTAGTAGCGGGCCTGCCGCGGCTCCGGCATGGATCTGTAGTGATAAAGTAATGTTAGCAACAGACATGTAGCACTTTAGCCTGAAGCTGAAAAGAAAGCATGGCGTTAGCAGCCTTTATCCTGGAGCTGCAATGGTGAACGTGATAGCAACAGTCCTGTAGCCGCTTTAACATGGTTTGTAACGATAAACAACTCGTCATTTTTCACTAGCAGTAGCCCTAGCTGTAATTATTAGCTCGAGTGCCGCAGCTACGGAAACGCCACGGGGACATGTTATGTTAGCGTTTTCACCAAGCGTAGCATCGGCAGCCCTCATCAGCTGCTATGCCAGCAGGCAGCCGCAGCTTGGGCAAAGCTAGCATTAACCGAGACCAGGCAAGTCCTCATGAACAGCAAACGAAGCCTGTATGCTAAGCTTGAACAGTGGGCACAAGCGAAGCATAGACATTGATAATACATGCGCATCCCTGCCCTATTGAACTGCGCGTGCACATAAAATAATATAATAACAAAAAAGAATCGTAACGGACCAGGTGACAAGGAGGTTGAATGCTAGAGAGCCACATTACCCATGCGCTCAGTATGCGCAGAACGTGCGCCACCCTTCGCTTCGTGACGCTACCCTCTGCTAGCCTGTATGCTAGGTAGCTGCTGACCACGGACACACGCAACCCCCATGGAATATGCAGCTTGAAGAGTCTAGCTCAGAAGCTAGGTGAACGCTGCCGTTTACAGACACCTGCAACCTACAAACATACACATAACCCGAGGCGAGGCAGAAGCAATATAGGCCCCATACTAACTAGATTAAGCATGCTGCGAGCGAAGCTTGAATCGAAAGTAATTCGACTCTTGCTACTAGCACGACGCCGAGGCTTGGCATGATAGAGAACTACATTTCCCACACGCAGCGCTTAGTATTCGCTGCCGAACGTCATGCCGTAAATCACCGCTTGACGTGACTCGGCTAGCTCAGAGCTAGGTGAACGCTGCCGTTTACAGCCACCTGCAACCTACAAACTGAATCCTCCTAGCGTGATTCATTACTTGCTACGGGGCCATGTTTTCACGCGGGCCGCCGCTCTATGCCTTGACATGGCTAGCACATTGATTTACCAGCTAACAGCATCCTTACCGAAATAGCCGGCTAGCAATAGCCACCAGCTAGCTCCAAGCTGACTGTACATTAAACCTGTTGTTCCGCGCTAGCCGATACGGCCCGCGCCGTTGCAAAGTACTGACATTGTTATCGACAAACCCAACAACTGAGATTACTTTAACTCATGGTAGCCCAGTAAAGGCCCACCAGGGCACGAAATAAGTTAGCATTTAGCCCGTAGCCACAGCCAACTTCTATGATACTGAGTTTACCTTTAGCAACTTTAGCAAGCCTGTAGCACCTTTGAAATAGCTTTAGCAACAAACAACTGAAAGTACAGAAATCAGCTAGGCACCAGCAACGATAGCAAGAAATCTGAACCTTGAAACAGCAGTTTAGATTTCAGCGATTACCAGAATAACAATCTCAAACTTCCCATACAACCTGGCCAAGAACACAGCTTCTTAGTTTGGCAGCTAAGAACATGAATTGAGCGATAGTAAAATAGCAGAAACAGCCAGAAATACTCAGCCAAGTTAGGCACCCTCTCCAAGCGGTGGGCAACAGCACAGCTACCTGCAAGCAACAAGTGTGGCACTTGTGTGTGTACTGCAGCGTGGTAGCAGCAGCAGTGCTATGCAACAAGACTGAGTCCCACCATCTGACTTCCCTAAGAACTATGGGTAAGGGGGGGGGGCAGGACCTAGTGACCCACCCCCCTCCGCGCGCGCGCTCCCTTGGGACCGCCCCCTGAACTCGCTTTGATCCTTACGAATCGTCGCACTATTAATCCAAAATGAATGTATTAATGTTGGTCGATTAACCTTTTTCATTGAGGAAAACTAAATAAAAACAAAGTTTTGATGATTAAAACTAAGACTAAATATATTGACAAATATAAACTAGACTAAAATGTTAGGGAGGGACTAGTGGAGAAGAGATCCAGTAGAACTAAAAGAAAAGTCATTTTATGTTTGGATTTCGCTCTGAAAAGAGAGAGAGAGAGAGAGAGAGAGAGAGAGAGAGAGAGAGAGAGAGAGAGGGAGGGAGAGAGACCTAACACTGCCTATGTTAAGCATATGCAGGCAGACAGAGTCTGAGTACACAAAAAAATCAACTGCTGCGTTTCACAAATCTATTGGTGTTAATCTGCCGTGCGCTACAAAGATTTGTCGTGCGCGACAGCGTCCTGAGTTGTGCGCGGGCGCGCAGCTTAGAGGGAACATTGGTTAGGGTTAGGTTAGGTTTAGGCATAGTTTTACTGAGGTTAAGGTTAGGGTTAGGCATAGTTTTACTGAGGTTAGGGTTAGGATTAGGTTTAGGGTTAGGGTTAGGATTAGGATTAGGCATAGTTTTGCTGAGTTTAGGGTTAGGGTTAAGGTTAGGTTTAGGGTTAGGGGTTAGGTTTAGGCATAGTTTTACTGAGGTTAGGGTTAAGGTTAGGTTTAGGGTTAGTAGTGAAAACAGCTAATCTACAAGCTCACAATGCGTCGCAAAGTGATGTGTTGTGAGCTTGTAGATCTGTTGTTTTCACTATTTTGGGTAAGTCTAATTTCTTGTTTGGGAACCACTGGTATAGACCACATTGCTTAGCAGAGTTCAGTGCAATGCATATCAAGTGATGAAAATGAAAGCTATAAGGTCATTAATGGGAGACCAACTAAAATACTTTTCAGAGTAACGCAAACATTTTTTGTGTAACTAATCACTAAAGTGTTTAAAATTAATTAACTAGGAACGGTAACGAGTTACTGGTTTTCAGTAACTAGCACAACACTGATGATTAGTAATTTCACAGATTGATAGTATTACATTAATTACCTGTCAGAATTTCTCTGAATAAATTGAGGATACTAGCAGAGTGTTTTTCATGGTGTTTGTCTTTGGAGCAGGCAGCCTAAATGTTTACCACTGTGTGTCAGTGTGTGAGAGCGCAGGCCAGAGTTACCGTTATGGTGGAAAGCTAGACAGGAACTATGGCATGAGACTGAATGAACAGCTGCCTCTACGCCAATACTTCACAGACTGCAAAACCGCTCTGCCAGCCTTAGAATAATAATCAGAAATTTAAACAAGCCATGTAGAAGTGACATCACGCTGTGTGCGTGCGTGCGTGCGTGGGTTAATGGGTTAATACATTAATCGAAAATGAATGTATTAATGTTCGTCAATTAACCTTTTTTATTGATATAAACCAATTAAAAACAAAGCTATGATGATTATGATTATGATGATTAGCTATGAAGACTAAATATATTGACAAATATAAACTAGACGAAGAGATCCAGTAGAACTAAAAGAAAAGTAATTTTATGTTTGGGTTGTGCTCTGAAAATAGCAGATCTACTGTACAAGCTCACAATGCATCACGTTGCGACGCGTTGTAGAACTGATATTTTCAGAGTGCAGCCAAGTGTAAAATCAGGCATTGCGACACCATCAAAGCACTGCCAAAAATTGGTCGTCAAAATCAACCGTAGATTGAAAGTCTAAAATCTTTAAGATATACAAGCTCACAGTGCTGCACTCAATGCAGCGCTGCGAGCTTGTAGATCTGCTATTTTTTTTTTTTAATCATGAACATTTGTGAAGTATTTGAATATTTCAAATCCTTCTAATGTTTTTTGAAAAACGTATGTTTCTATGTCAGTGATGATCAAACTGTTTCATGTGAAGGACCCCCAAAATGGTATGTATTTGGCCAGGGACCCCCATCTCAAAATATTTTGTTTCAGGGACCCCCGAGAAGCAAAATTTGAGTTACAAATATTCGCTTAAAAATACATGTATTCAAAGACTAGCAGATCCTTCATAATGTTCTTCATAGGTGGAGGAGGGGATTTAACCCATTTAGACTGGGAACAGATTATTGCACATTATTTTGTGCTTTAACTATTGAAAAATAGCAGATCTACAAGCTCACAGCGCGGCACTCAATGCCGCGCTGCGAGCTTGTAGATCTGCTATTTTTTTATCATGAACAATTTTGAGCAAATATTTGAATATTTCAAATCCTTTTTTTCTTCTTTTTTGAAAAAACCTATGTTTCTATGTCAGTGATGCTCAAACTTTTTCATGTGAAGGACCCCCAAAATTGTATGTATTTGGCCAGGGACCCCGTCTCAAAATATTTAGTTCCAGGGACCCCCAAAATTTACATTACATTTTCAGAAAAAAATAGCAGAATATGTGAAATCCTTCTAAGGTGTTTTTGAAAAACCTATGCTTCTATGTCAGTGATGCTCAAACTTTTTCATGTGAAGGACCCCCAAAATGGTATGTATTTGGCCAGGGACCCCCATCTCAAAATATTTAGTTCCAGGGACCACCCAGAAGCAGAATTTGAATTTCAAATATTCGCTTAAAAATATATTTATTCAAAGATTGGCATTACATTTTCACAAAAAAAAAAACAGATCGCAACGCGGCACTCGGTGCCGTGCTGTAAGCTTGTATATTTGCTATTTTTCAATAGTTAAAGCAGGGGTCTTCAACAGAGGGTCCGGGACCCCTAGGGGGTCCTCAGAGTTACTACAGGGGGTCCTCCAAATCTTTGTGTGATAGAAACTTTGTTTCCTCCTTTTTTATATTAACCACTTAAACCATAGCATCCACTTTTGCCAAAAATAGCCGATCTACAAGCTCACAACGCCTCGCGCTGTGAGGCGGGAAAAAGAGCAGACTAAGTACAGAGTGAAAGGTCAAGTTTATTAAGTATTGACGGTTCAAGTGGTTAAATATCTGAAAACACAAATTGACATGAATCCAAAATACGCTGATGATTGTGCTGTCAAACAATGAAACTATATGGAATCTATGAACAGGTTGTGGGGGTCCCTGCTTCATCTCTCTCTCAACTAAGGGGTCCCTACTTCATCTCTCTCTCAGCTAAGGGGTCCCTGCTTCATCTCTCTCTCAACTAAGGGGTCCCTGCTTCATCTCTCTCTCAACTAAGGGGTCCTTGGCCTGAAAACGTTGAAGACCCCTGAGTTAAAGTATAAAATAATTAAGGCCCCTCCACCTTGGGCCCTAGTAACTCAGTCCCACTCCCCCCCTCCCCCCTTGTGACGCCCCTGTGTGTGTGTGTGTGTGTGTGTGTGTGTGTGTGTGTGTGTGTGTGTGTGTGTGTGTGTGTGTGTGTGTGTGTGTGTGTGTGTGTGTGTGTGTGTGTGTGCATGTGCGCGTGTGTGTGTGTGTGTGCTGGGACCCCTTGGAAAATAAAATGGATGCTTTCCCATCTTGAATGGGTTAATACATTAATCCAAAATGAATGTATTAATGTTGGTCGATTAACCTTTTTCATTGAGGAAAACTAAATAAAAACAAAGTTTTGATGATTAAAACTAAGACTAAATATATTGACAAATATAAACTAGACTAAAATGTTAGGGAGGGACTAGTGGAGAAGAGATCCAGTAGAACTAAAAGAAAAGTCATTTTATGTTTGGATTTCGCTCTGAAAATAGCAGATCTACAAGTTCACAATGCATCACGTTGCGACGCGTTGTAGAACTAATATTTTCAGAGCGCAGCCACGTGTAAAATCAGGCATTGCGACACCATCAAGGCAACGACTAAATACATTTTGTCATCAAAATCACCCGTAGATTGAGAGTATACAATCTTTAAGATCTACAAGCTCAAAGCGCGGCGCTCAATGCCGCGCTGTGAGCTTGTAGATCTGCTATTTTTGAAAAATCATGAACATTTGTGCAAGTATTTGAATATTTCAAATCCTTCTAATGTTTTTTGAAAAACGTATGTTTCTATGTCAGTGATGCTCAAACTTTTTCATGTGAAGGACCCCCAAAATGGTATGTATTTGGCCAGGGACCCCCATCTCAAAATATTTAGTTCCAGTGACCCCCCAGAAGCAAAATTTTAGTTAAAATATTTCCTTAAAAATACATGTATTCAAAGATTTACATTATATTTTCACAAAAAATAGCAGATCTACAAGCTCACAGCGCGGCACTCGGTGCCGTGCTGTGAGCTTGTATATTTGCTATTTTTCAATAGCTAAAGTATAAAATAATTAAGGCCCCTCCACCTTGGGCCCTAGTAACTCAGTCCCACTCCCACCCTACCCCTTGTGACGCCCCTGTCTGTGTGCGCGCGCGCGCGTGTGTGTGTGTGTGTGTGTGTGTGTGTGTGTGTGTGTGTGTGTGTGTGTGTGTGTGTGTGTGTGTGTGTGTGTGTGTGTGTGTGTGTGTGTGTGTGTGTGTGTGTGTGTGTGTGTGTGTGTGTGTGTGTGTACGCGCAGGGCTGTGGCACCAAATTCTGGGCCCTGGGTACAAGGATTCACTGCGGGCCCCCATGAATGTTCTTCATAGGGGGAGGGGGGGTTTAATAGGAACGCATTATTACGTGTTATTTAGTGCTTTAACTATTGCAAAATAGCAGATATACAAGTTCACAGCGCGGCACTCAATGACGCGCTGTGAGCTTGTAGATCTGCTATGTGCGAAAAATCATGAACAATTATTTGTTCAAGTATTTGAATATTTCAAATCCTTTTTTTTTTTTTTTTAACCCTATGTTTCTATATGTCAGTGGTGCTCAAACCTTTTCATGTGAAGGACCCCCAAAATGGTATGTATTTGGCCAGGGACCCCCATCTCAAAATATTTAGTTCCAGGGACCCCCCAGAAGCAGAATTTGAATTTCAAATATTCGCTTAAAAATATATTTATTCAAAGATTAGCTTTACATTTTCACAAAAAAAAAAGAAAAAAACAGAGAATGTATTAATGTTGGTCGATTAACCTTTTTCATTGAGGAAAACTAAATAAAAACAAAGTTTTGATGATTAAAACTAAGACTAAATATATTGACAAATATAAACTAGACTAAAATGTTAGGGAGGGACTAGTGGAGAAGAGATCCAGTAGAACTAAAAGAAAAGTCATTTCATGTTTGCGTTGCACTCTGAAAATAGCAGATCTACAAGTTCACAATGCATCACGTTGCGACGCGTTGTAGAACTAATATTTTCAGAGCGCAGCCAAGTGTAAAATCAGGCATTGTGACACCATCAAGGCAACGACTAAATACATTTTGTCATCAAAATCACCCGTAGATTGAAAGTATAAAATCTTTAAGATCTACAAGCTCAAAGCGCGGCGCTCAATGTCGCGCTGTGAGCTTGTAGATCTGCTATTTTTGAAAAATCATGAACATTTGTGCAAGTATTTGAATATTTCAAATCCTTCTAATGTTTTTTGAAAAACGTATGTTTCTATGTCAGTGATGCTCAAACTTTTTCATGTGAAGGACCCCCAAAATGGTATGCATTTGGCCAGGGACCCCCATCTCAAAAAATAATTAAGGCCCCTCCACCTTGGGCCCTAAAAACTCAAGGATTCACTGCAGGCCCCCCATGAATGTTCTTCATAGGAGGAGGAGGGGGTTAAACCCACTGGGAAGGCATTATTTAGTGCTTTAACTGTTTCAAAATAGCAGATATACAAGCTCACAGCGCGGGACTCAATGCCGCGCTGTGAGCTTGTAGATCTGCTATGTTTGAAAAATCATGAACATTTGTATTTGAATATCTCAAATCCTTCTAAAGTTTTTTGAAAAACCTATGTTTCTATGTCAGTGGTGCTCAAACCTTTTCATGTGGTAAAATGGTATGTATTTGGCCAGGGACCCCCATCTCAAAATATTTAGTTCCAGGGACCCCCCAGAAGCAGAATTTGAATTTCAAATATTCGCTTAAAAATATATTTATTCAAAGATTGGCATCACATTTTCTAAAAAAAACAAAAAACAGATCGCAACGCGGCACTCGGTGCCGTGCTGTAAGCTTGTATATTTGCTATTTTTCAATAGTTAAAGCAGGGGTCTTCAACAGGGGGTCCGGGACCCCTAGGGGGTCCTCAGAGTTACTAAAGGGGGTCCTCCAAATCTTTGTGTGATAGAAACTTTGTTTCCTCCTTTTTTATATTAACCACTTAAACCATAGCATCCACTTTTGCAAAAAATAGCCGATCTACAAGCTCACAACGCCTCGCGCTGTGAGGCGGGAAAAAGAGCAGACTAAGTACAGAGTGAAAGGTCAAGTTTATTAAGTATTGACGGTTCAAGTGGTTAAATATCTGAAAACACAAATTGACATGAATCCAAAATACGCTGATGATTGTGCTGTCAAACAATGAAACTATATGGAATCTATGAACAGGTTGTGGGGGTCCCTGCTTCATCTCTCTCTCAACTAAGGGGTCCCTACTTCATCTCTCTCTCAGCTAAGGGGTCCCTGCTTCATCTCTCTCTCAACTAGGGGTCCCTGCTTCATTTGTCTCTCAACTAGGGGTCCCTGCTTCATCTCTCTCTCAACTAAGGGGTCCCTGCTTCATCTCTCTCTCAACTAAGGGGTCCCTGCTTCATCTCTCTCTCAGCTAAGGGGTCCCTGCTTCATCTCTCTCTCAACTAGGGGTCCCTGCTTCATCTGTCTCTCAACTAAGGGGTCCCTGCTTCATCTCTCTCTCAACTAAGGGGTCCCTGCTTCATCGCTCTCTCAACTAGGGGTCCCTGCTTCATCTCTCTCTCAACTAAGGGGTCCTTGGCCTGAAAACGTTGAAGACCCCTGAGTTAAAGTACAAAATAATTAAGATCTCTCCAACCTTGGGCCCTAGTAACTCAGTCCCACTCCCCCCCCTCCCCCTTGTGACGCCCCTGTGTGTGTGTGTGTGTGTGTGTGTGTGTGTGTGTGTGTGTGTGTGTGTGCGTGTGTGCGTGTGTGCGTGCGTGCGTGCGTGCGTGCGTGTGTGCTGGGACCCCTTGGAAAATAAAACGGATGCTTTCCCAGCTTGAATGGGTTAATACATTAATCCAAAATGAATGTATTAATGTTGGTCGATTAACCTTTTTCATTGAGGAAAACTAAATAAAAACAAAGTTTTGATGATTAAAACTAAGACTAAATATATTGACAAATATAAACTAGACTAAAATGTTAGGGAGGGACTAGTGAAGAAGAGATCCAGTAGAACTAAAAGAAAAGTCATTTCATGTTTGCGTTGCACTCTGAAAATAGCAGATCTACAAGTTCACAATGCATCACGTTGCGACGCGTTGTAGAACTAATATTTTCAGTGCGCAGCCACGTGTAAAATCAGGCATTGCGACACCATCAAGGCAACGACTAAATACATTTTGTCATCAAAATCACCCGTAGATTGAAAGTATAAAATCTTTAAGATCTACAAGCTCAAAGCGCGGCGCTCAATGCCGCGCTGTGAGCTTGTAGATCTGCTATTTTTGAAAAATCATGAACATTTGTGCAAGTATTTGAATATTTCAAATCCTTCTAATGTTTTTTGAAAAACGTATGTTTCTATGTCAGTGATGCTCAAACTTTTTCATGTGAAGGACCCCCAAAATGGTATGTGCGTGTGTGTGTGTGTGCTGGGACCCCTTGGAAAATAAAACGGATGCTTTCCCAGCTTGAATGGGTTAATACATTAATCCAAAATGAATGTATTAATGTTGGTCGATTAACCTTTTTCATTGAGGAAAACTAAATAAAAACAAAGTTTTGATGATTAAAACTAAGACTAAATATATTGACAAATATAAACTAGACTAAAATGTTAGGGAGGGACTAGTGAAGAAGAGATCCAGTAGAACTAAAAGAAAAGTCATTTCATGTTTGCGTTGCACTCTGAAAATAGCAGATCTACAAGTTCACAATGCATCACGTTGCGACGCGTTGTAGAACTAATATTTTCAGTGCGCAGCCACGTGTAAAATCAGGCATTGCGACACCATCAAGGCAACGACTAAGTAAGCAATTTACCCCGAGTGAGAGGACATTATGCTCTGATAATGTCCTGTGTGAGGGGGTGATCGGACGAGGCGAAGCCGAGTCCGATAACAACCTCACTCAGGACATTATCAGAGCATAATGTCCGACCCCGAGTGGTAAATAGCTTTTCTACCACTTTTTCCCTTATACATGAAAGAAAACACATAGTTGTAACTTGCAAGGATCTTAAGTTACAATCATTATTGCCTATAAAACTTCCGCGAGACAGCAGATAGTTCCACCAACAACATCTTCTACTCACCAACAGATGGCGCCAACTCCATACTAAGCCATGCGTCTAGCTTACAGCTAAGCTAACGTCAGTTAGAAGTACCGTTCCGGCCGTAAATAGAGGCTGTTCGCTTCCAGAAAGGCATAGGTTCAGAGAAAAGGGGCTTTAAAGTTGGCGGATTGCATTGGATCCAAATAAATCGGCGACTATAGCATGCACGTTAGTAAACATAGGACCGTTGCCACGGTCATTTGTTGGTTGGGGGAAAGGTGTTCCGACTACCTCCTGAAGTCCCCGGATGTACACTGAGGTGCATTGATCTCGGACAAGTCCTCACACAACTTTGCGGCAGTTGTTCTGTCATAACCTCCGGAATTTAGCCAATCAGAATCCAGTATTTGAACACGTGACTCGAAAAAGTGGTAGAAATACATTTTGTCATCAAAATCACCCGTAGATTGAAAGTATAAAATCTTTAAGATCTACAAGCTCAAAGCGCGGCGCTCAATGCCGCGCTGTGAGCTTGTAGATCTGCTATTTTTGAAAAATCATGAACATTTGTGCAAGTATTTGAATATTTCAAATCCTTCTAATGTTTTTTGAAAAACGTATGTTTCTATGTCAGTGATGCTCAAACTTTTTCATGTGAAGGACCCCCAAAATGGTATGTATTTGGCCAGGGACCCCCATCTCAAAATATTTAGTTCCAGGGACCCCCCAGAAGCAGAATTTGAATTTCAAATATTCGCTTAAAAATATATTTATTCAAAGATTGGCATCACATTTTCTAAAAAAAAACAAAAACAGATCGCAACACAGCACTCTGTGCCGTGCTGTAAGCTTGTATATTTGCTATTTTTCAATAGTTAAAGCAGGGGTCTTCAACAGGGGGTCCGGGACCCCTAGGGGGTCCTCAGAGTTACTAAAGGGGGTCCTCCAAATCTTTGTGTGATAGAAACTTTGTTTCCTCCTTTTTTATATTAACCACTTAAACCATAGCATCCACTTTTGCCAAAAATAGCCGATCTACAAGCTCACAACGCCTCGCGCTGTGAGGCGGGAAAAAGAGCAGACTAAGTACAGAGTGAAAGGTCAAGTTTATTAAGTATTGACGGTTCAAGTGGTTAAATATCTGAAAACACAAATTGACATGAATCCAAAATACGCTGATGATTGTGCTGTCAAACAATGAAACTATATGGAATCTATGAACAGGTTGTGGGGGTCCCTGCTTCATCTCTCTCTCAACTAAGGGGTCCCTGCTTCATCTCTCTCTCAGCTAAGGGGTCCCTGCTTCATCTCTCTCTCAACTAGGGGTCCCTGCTTCATCTGTCTCTCAACTAGGGGTCCCTGCTTCATCTCTCTCTCAACTAAGGGGTCCCTGCTTCATCTCTCTCTCAACTAAGGGGTCCCTGCTTCATCGCTCTCTCAACTAAGGGGTCCTTGGCCTGAAAACGTTGAAGACCCCTGAGTTAAAGTACAAAATAATTAAGATCTCTCCAACCTTGGGCCCTAGTAACTCAAGGATTCACTGCGGGCCCCCCATGAATGTTCTTCATAGGGGGAGGAGGGGGTTAAACCCACTGGGAACGCATTCTTTAGTGCTTTAACTATTGAAAATTTGCAGATATACAAGCTCACAGCACGGGACTCAATGCCGCGCTGTGAGCTTGTAGATCTGCCTTGTTTAAAAAATCATGAACATTTGTGCAAGTATTGAATATTTCAAATCCTTCTAAAGTTTTTTGGAAAACCTATGTTTCTATGTCAGTGGTGCTCAAACTTTTTCATGTGGTAAAATGGTATGTATTTGTCCAGGGACCCCCATCTCAAAATATTTTGTTCCAGGGACCCCCCAGAAGCAAAATGTGCATGTATTCAAAGATTTGCATTGCATTTGAACTGTACCGTCATGAAACTGTACCTTTTTCTATGCAAACTTCTAATAAAGTCTTCAATCAAATCAATCAATTTTCATGAAAAATAGCAGATCTACAAGCTCACAGCGCGGCACTCGTATATCTGCTATTTTTCAATAGCTATAGTATAAAACTATAGTATAAAATAACTAAGAACACCTCCACCTTGGGCCCTAGTAACTCAACCCCCCCCCCCCCCTCCCCCTGTGAAGCCCCTGTCTGTGTGTGTGTGTGTGTGTGTGTGTGTGTGTGTGTGTGTGTGTGTGTGTGTGTGTGTGTGTGTGTGTGTGTGTGTGTGCGCACACGTGTGTGTGTGTGTGTGTGTGTGTGTGTGTGCGTGTGTGCGTGCGTGCGTGCGTGCGTGCGTGCGTGCGTGCGTGCGTGCGTGCGTGCCTGCCTGCGTGCGTGCGTGTGTGTGTGTGTGTGTGTGTGTGTGTCAGTGAATGATATATTTAATGTTTCCTGTGTTGTTTTCTCATCAGATTTTCAGGTTCTCTCTCTGGACAAAAACACAGCATACAGAAAACTCTCTCTCTATCAGAACAACAGGGAGGTGACACGGGTGGATGGAGAGTATCAGAATTATCCTCCTCATGCTGACAGGTTTGATGGACTGTATCAGGTTCTGTGTACAGAGGGTCTGACTGGACGCTGTTACTGGGAGGTGGAGAGGAGTGGAATGGTTAGCATAGCAGTGACTTACAGAGAGATCAGCAGGAAAGGACAGGGTGGTGACTGTAGGCTTGGAGAGAATGAACTCTCCTGGAGTCTGTACTGTTATGACAGTTACAGTGTCAGTCACAATAGTAAGAGGACTGTCCTCCCTGTCAGACCCTCTGGAGGCAGGAGGTCAGGTAGAGTAGCAGTGTATCTGGACTGTCCTGCAGGGATTCTGTCCTTCTATGAGGTGTCAGAGGACACTCTGACACACCTGTACACCGTCAAGAACACATTCACTGGACCTCTCTATGCTGGGTTCTGGTTGTTTAACTCCTCCTCCTCAGTGTGTCTGTGTGAGCAGAGCAGAGTCTCTATGTGAGGGTGACATCAGGTCACCATGGTTACTCTACATGTCTGACTGAGTCCAGGTTGTCATGGTTACCACTGTCGCCTGGACACTTTGACCCTAGATACTGTAATTCTGACATCACAGACAACATATTTGGTCATGACTGACTCGTGGTGACATCATCATGATGACAGATAGACAGACTGTATATAAATCTGTAAATATTTAGTTCCAGGGACCGCCATGAGATGAGATTTGTTTTTGTTAAAATGTTCATAATTATTCAAATAAAATGTCATATTCACTTTTCAAAAACAGCAGATCTACAAGCTCACAGCGCATCACAATGTGACGCGTTGAGAGCTTGTAGATCTGCTGTTTTCTAATAGTGAATCATAAAACATGGTTGTAGTGGTTCAGCTGATTCAATCATTTAGCCGGGGACCCCCTGGAACCCCCTCAAGAACCCCTGGGGGTCCCCAGACCACACATTGAGAACTAACTGGGTCTAGACACTGTTTCTCAACATCTGGTTGGGGGCCCACTAGGGGTCCAAATGGACCCTTACAGCAGCGCTTCTCAAAGCCCCACATTAACATGGACCCCCAGGGACCCCCATCTGAAAATGTTTAGTTCCAGGGACCCCCAGAAGAGAAGATTTATGTTTAACAAATAATCACAATTATTGAAACTGTTCCAAACATTTTCTAAATACCTAAAATGTATTTTGGCGGAGCCTTGATGGCATCGTAATGACTGCTTTACACTTGGTTGCAAGATGAAAATAGCAGATCTACAAGCTCACAGCGCGTCGCAGAGCTTGTAGATCTGCTATTTTCAGAGTGCAACACCCGAGCGCAACCGAGTTCTACTAAAAAGCAGTGGTCTCTTTCTCAAAGTGTGGTCCGGGGACCCCAGGGGTCCTTGAGGGGCTTCCAGGGGGTCCATTATTACTGATTAGGTGTTTTTTTCCTAGATCTATATTTCTATACAAATTGATTTGTTATTGATGTATTGTTATTGATGTCTAAACATTAAATACACCGGCTGTTTGAAAATGTCAACAGATCTACAAGCTCTCATCAGATCAGATCAGATTAGATCAGATTAGACAGACCTCAAACCTCCTCTCCACAGGTTTATAAATATGGATCATAAATACTGATGATGATGATGATGATGATGAAGATGTACATATTTATCATGTATTTTTATGTCTTTTCAAAAAATGCCTCAAATCATGAACGCAGTTTCTGATTGGCTTGACACTTGTTTACTTCATCCTGATTGGATAAGATGATGATGATGTAAATATGTCATGTATTTTTATGTATAATCAGATTGACTTCTACCTGGCCTGGTGGAGACCTGTGCTCTGAGGAGCACATTTTAATACTTTTAATCACACATGTCAAACTCGAGGCCCGGGGGCCAAATCAGGCCCGTGAATGAATTATCTTTGGTCCACAGGAAGATATTTATTGATTTATTGATGATATTTAATTACTATTAGAACTGGGAAGATATTTATTGATTTATTGATGATATTTAATTACTATTAGAACTGGGAAGATATTTATTGATTTATTGATGATATTTAATTACTATTAGAACTGGTCCAGTGGTAGATGATATTTAATTACTATTAGAACTGGTCCTCTGGTAGGGACGTGCTGGCCATTGGGAAAAGGGGGACAACTCCCCAACGTCCGGTTCATTCCCAGCCGGTCCAGGCCGGCCATTAGGAAAAAAAATACAAATAAAATGTCGGCCTTCGTTCCATTTTGGGGGCTGGGCGGCCAATAAAAGTAAATCGTCACTGTCGAGCTGAAACCTCGTATCTCCAAGTTTCAAATGTGCACATTTCTTTCGCAAAGCAAAGCCCTGCTTCATCATACAAGGCTGTTGCAAAAAAATGGGGAAAACAGCCCATCTACAAGCACACAACGCCTCGCGGTGCGAGGCGTTGTGTGCTTGTAGATCGGCTGTTTTCACTATTTTAAATCATTTTTTAAATGATAAATACAAAACAAACGGTTTTGGACGCACAAGGTTTCCACACGACAACGACAAAATATAACTCATGTAATTGGCCCACTGGCTTGTCACTTGTCACGCTCAATGAGGGCCTACAACTCTTTTTCCCGGGCTGAATCAGGGGCCCAGCACGTCCCTGCCCACTGGTATATTGGACCGTTTGCACGTGAAACACCTGGGATTCAAACCCAGGTCTCCCACATGAAAGTCCAACATCTTACCCATCAGACCAAAGGGATATCCCTATGGACTGAGGGAGATATTAGACTGTTGATGCCATCAGGCTGAGGCAGTGAGCCACTCTGTTACACACGCACCACCATAATACTACAAGTCCCACAATGCACTGCTAGTGCATTGACACGTATCGAGGGCCCGTGAGCCTGTGTTTATATAAACATTGAACCAGTCCGGTCCTGGACTTGTACCATGTTTTACATTCTGGCCCACTGTGTATTTGAGTTTGATGTCCCCCATTTTAACATGTTATTGTATGATCATGTGTCAAATTACATTGAAAAAAAAAGAAAAAAAACATTGTTTAATAAAGTGATTATTGAAAGTGTCGTTGCTGTGTTTATTATTATTATTAATTACTAGGTGATGTTAACAGTGAGTGAATCGACCCGGACCTGTTTGGAAGCTGGGTGTGACAGCAACAAGCAATAGAAAGCCATCATGAACTGTTTGGAAGCTGGGTGTGATAGCAACAAGCAATAGAAAGCCATCATGAACTGTTTGGAAGCTGGGTGTGATAGCAACAAGCAATAGAAAGCCATCATGAACTGTTTGGAAGCTGGGTGTGATGGCAACAAGCAATAGAAAGCCATCATGCGAGAGCCATTCTACGGTGAAAAAGGCCAGTTTTGGGATCAACACGTATTTTTTAACAGAAATGAGGCTTCTTTTATTGCCAGATCAAAGGGTTTCTATGGAGGATGTTCACTTTCAGTGCACGTCAACGTCTCATGTAAACAACCCTCCACCAGTGGACGGCCCAGACGTACAGTAAGTCATAACAGTTTTACTGTATTTACAGTAAGAGTGACGAGGCGCCATGGAGTTAACCCTTTCATTGACAACCTGACATGTCAAACGGCAGCAAGTGTTAATCCAGAGAATCCTGTTTGTCATATATTAGTATTATTAGTTATTGTTTGTCATATATTAGTATTATTAGTTATTGTTTGTCATATATTAGTATTATTAGTTATTGTTTGTCATATATTAGTATTAGTTATTTTTTATAATGTTTTTTGTTTTGTTTTTATAACTTTTATTTAGACATGCACATTACAAAACATCATATAAAAAGGATACATGAAAACCTCACACCAGATAATATACAAGGAGATGGGAAATATACATAGACTACTGTACAAAGGAGGAAGCAGGATAAAAGATTAAAAAAGCAAAAAGGGCGCCTGGTGGCCTAGTGGACCAGGTGCATACCATATAGGCATTGAGATGTCGGCATCAATACCTGTCGGCGTCGCTGGTTTGATTCCCGATCCAAGCGACCTTTGCCCCATGTCACTCCCTGTCTCTCCCCCATTTCCTGTCAGTCTACTGTCCTATCAATAAAGACCTGTCAGTCTACTGTCCTATCTAATAAAGACCTGTCAGTCTACTGTCCTATCTAATAAAGACCTGTCAGTCTACTGTCCTATCTAATAAAAACCTGTCAGTCTACTGTCCTATCTAATAAAGACCTGTCAGTCTACTGTCCTATCTAATAAAGGGAACAAAAACTAATCTTAAAAAAAAAAAAAAGCAAAATAAAATCTTCCATGTGGGTTTAATCCAACAACCACAATAGATCTGCCCAGGCTTCATTACCTCTGGCCTCGTCCACCAAGAGATCATTTTGATTCTTGCCTTCAATTCAGAATGAAAGACAGACAGCCTTTCTGCTGCACAGAACCTTTGGTGATCATCCTTGTACCTTATCCACCTTTTAAAGATGGACAGTTTAGCTGCTGTTAAAATCACAAAGATACAATATCAGTCTCTAGGCGTTGTGAGACCCAAAATAATGTTTGACAATTCTACTCTAAATGTGACATTAAGCTGAGACATAAGAGCAGAAACATGGTTCCAAAAGTTACCCAGACGACGACATGAAACAAACATAATTATGTTCTGTATCTTCTTTTACCAAACCAACAGCACGTTATTGTTTGTTGCCCCAGTCACAATTCTCTGGAGCCACCACTAGCAGATATACATGCTTGCAGTGCGGCACCGAGTGCCGCGCTGCGAGCTTGTAGATCTGCTATTTTTGAAAAATAGTGAAAATTTGTCTTTGAAATGTTCAAATCCTTCTAAGGTTTTTCTTTTTTTTTTTGAAAAAAAAAAACCTATGTTTCTATGTCAGTGGTGCTCAAACCTTTTCATGTGAAGGACCCCCAAAATTATATGTATTTGTCCACGGACCCCCATCTCAAAATATCTAGTTCCAGGGACCCCCCTCGATTCCAAATTTGAGTTACAACTTTTCTCTTAAAAAAATACATATATGTTCAAAGATTTGGAACACATTTTCACGACTTTTCAAAAATAGCAGATCTACAAGCTCACAGTATATCTGCTATTTCTCAATAGCTAAAGTATAAAATAATTAAGGCAACACCCACCTTGTGACGCCCCTGGGAATGAGTATACTCTATTTTTTTTTACTCAAGTAAAAGTATGGATACCGTCTCGTCTACAAGTACAAGTCTGGTATATTCAACATGTACTTGAGTAAAAAAATAGCAGATCTGCGAGCTTGTAGATCTGCTATTTTTGAAAAGTCGTGAAAATGTGTGCAAATCTTTGAATAGATGTATTTTTTAAGTGAACAATTTTACCTAAAATTTTGCTTCTGGGGGGTCCCTGGAACTAAATATTTTGAGATGGGAAACACACATTATCCAAAGACTTGCACACATTTTCATGATTTAAAAAAAAAAAACAGCAGCTCTACAAGCTCGCAGCATGGCACTCGGTGCCGCGCTGTGAGCTTGTAGATCTGCTATTTTATCAACAGTTAAAGCACACAGTATAACGCGGTTAAACCCCCTCCTCCCCCTATGAAGAACAGAATTCATGGGGGGCCCGCAGTGAACCCTTGTACCCAGGGCCCATACAGTGAACCCTTGTACCCAGGGCCCATACAGTGAACCCTTGTACCCAGGGCCCATACATTGAACCCTTGTACCCAGGGCCCATACATTGAACCCTTGTACCCAGGGCCCATACAGTGAACCCTTGTACCCAGGGCCCTTACAGTGAACCCTTGTACCCAGGGACCATACAGTGAACCCTTGTACCCAGGGACCATACAGTGAACCCTTGTACCCAGGGCCCATACAGTGAACCCTTGTACCCAGGGACCATACAGTGAACCCTTGTACCCAGGGCCCTTACAGTGAACCCTTGTACCCAGGGACCATACAGTGAACCCTTGTACCCAGGGACCATACAGTGAACCCTTGTACCCAGGGCCCATACAGTGAACCCTTGTACCCAGGGACCATACAGTGAACCCTTGTACCCAGGGCCCATACAGTGAACCCTTGTACCCAGGGCCCATACAGTGAACCCTTGTACCCAGGGCCCATACAGTGAACCCTTGTACCCAGGGCCCATACAGTGAAGCCTTGTACCCAGGGCCCATACATTGCATGTATTAACGTGTATTTTATTTTCACCGGCTGGCATCAACCCTGATTGACTTGCACCTGGGTTGGGTGTGGCCACCTCAGGAGGAGCTCTATAAGAAGCCAGCAGAAGAAGGACAGGGGTTGGAAGGAGAAGGTTGTGTGAGGTGGAGAGAGCCAGGCAGCCTCCACGGGTTGGGGGGCCGCAACGCACCGGCCGGGGGGCCAGTGGTAGCCATGATGTTATAGTGACTTATCTCATGTAAGGTCATCTGGTTGTGCCAAGTCACAACCAGAATAGTATGCTGAGAACTGTTCTTCACAGAGCTTTTTCAGCTTGGAATATACAGTATGCTCCCTATAGATTTAAGACATACCAGAAGCAGATTTTCTTTTAAAAGGTTACTCAAACATAAATTGACGAGTTCTTCATAGATGTTTGTGTTTTTCTCTACTTTTGTACCTTATTTCTATTTATGTATTTCGTGTAAACAATGTATTTGTGATTATTGGTTATTGTTCTCTGTTTTTTTATGCAGAGAGATGTCACTGTTTTTGCTATTAACTCGATTTGTGTCTATTTTAGATAGCAACATTTTTACTATTGTCTGTTTTTACTGTATGAATTATTGTGTGGACCCCAGGAAGACTAGCGACCACTTGTGGAAGCTAATGGGGATCCTAATAAAGAATAAAGAATAAAGAATGTAAGTGCCATGAGATGAGTATATTTTGTATAGGGTTGATGGGTTTTATAAACCCACGGGCCCCTCTAGTGGTGAAAATAAAATGTGTTTTCAATAGGCCTAAATAAAAATAGCTGCCCAATGCGCCCATATTATCTAGCCTACATATAAATGCATATAGGCTATTATATGTATTTTGTCATTCCCGATATATTAGGGGTCTCTACTCTCCTAATCTGTGGGCCGCCTCACAACAGTACAAAAGCTTTTATTTTTCACATTATCACGAGGAAGTGCCAATCATAATTCATAAACATCCGGTAATGTGCTATTCAAACTTGTCAGTCAACTTGTCAACAAGTGAAACATGGGGAAGGGAAACAAACTGTCATGTTCGCGGTAGGAAAAGTGTAAGTCAAGAGACTGGGTGCACGTCCACAGGATATTAAAATAACAAATGGAAAGACCACAACATCGTATAGTGTGCTAGAGTGTAAGTCAAGAGACTGGGTGCACGTCCACAGGATATTAAAATAACAAATGGAAAGACCACAACATCGTATAGTGTGCTAGAGTGTAAGTCAAGAGACTGGGTGCACGTCCACAGGATATTAAAATAACAAATGGAAAGACCACAAAATGGTATATTGTGCTAGAGTGTAAGTCAAGAGACTGGGTGCACGTCCACAGGATATTAAAATAACAAAATGGAAAGACCACAACATGGTATATTGTGCTAGAGTGGAATGCTTGCTTTTTGGAGGAGACACTGGACAAGCCAAATGACTATTTTGGGTATTTTATTTTGAAGTTTCAGTTTGAAAAGGAAGCCTGTGTGTTTCTGAACCTATCCGAGGGGACCAGCCCTTCAGGCGATGGGATTTAAAATCTGAGTAATGGGAGTAATGGGAGCCAGCAATGGGAAACAAACAGGTGAATGTAATCAAAGGTTCATTTATATTCAAAAACTCTTATCTATGTCATCACTTTTTGAATTTCTGTTCACAGGAAGTAATTAAGAATGGCCTATTTAGCGACCTTTGATATAAATATACACAAAAATTGTTTATTTTCTATTTCTTTGGCATCTAGTGTTAGGTATGGCCATATTATCACTACAGATATGCTCTAAAAGTGTGAAAAACATGTTTTTGATTTCACCCCGTCTTTAATGTATCCTGCTTTAATCAGTGTAATCCACTGATGTGCAGAGGGTTATTAAGCTGTCTGTCTTTTTGTGTAACAACGTGACTGCATGCCTTGCTGTGTTTGATTTGATTGTGTTGGTGGTAGCGTAGCGCGTGTTCGTGCATGTGCGCTTGAGTGCTTCATTTCGGTGCTTCGGTTGTCACGTGTGTGTTTGATTTGCGGTGTCGGTGGCACAGTGCCACGGAGCATGAAAAAGAGGGAGACAGGGAGGGAGTGTCTGTGCACCAGAAAACACCCCCCGGACCCCCACTTTGAGACCCACTTCAACTAGAAGGGCTTTGGTGCTCCTCCCCGCCAGGCCGGGTTGCCCGATCTGTGGAGGTTTTCAACTCGCAACCATCAGGACCTGAGGAATCTGTGAGGAGGACATACAACATATATAGATTGTTGTGATTTGATTGATTGATTGATTGATTGATTGATTGATTGATTGAAGACTTTATTGTCAGTTCGCATAGGAAAAGGTACAGTTTCATGACGGTACAGTTCACTGGTACAAGGTCAACTAAAAGGAGGTCCTAGAAAAGACTAAGCTTATTTCCGTAGGAAACCATTGAAGTATCTCATACAACATTGAATGACAGACGAATAGAACACAGTACTATGCAGCAGTAGATAGAGTCAGGAAAAAAGGGAAAACATTAAAAAAAAAACAATTAAAGAAAAAGTAAAATAAAAACATACAGTAGATAAATAGAAGGGTCAGGGGAGGGTAGGGCTGGGCTATGTTTGTTATTGCCAGTTGCGAACGGCTGCCGCCTGTAAGTGGTTTTTCAGGGCGACTTTAAAGGATGCTAGTGATCCACACTCCTTTAAGGCCTTCGGTAAGGCGTTCCGACACATTTTACACAATGCTGTACCCCTCTAACTGTATATATGTTCTGTTTACACAATGCTGTACCTCCAACTGTATATATGTTCTGTTTACACAATGCTGTACCTCCAACTGTATATATGTTCTGTTTACACAATGCTGTACCTCCAACTGTATATATGTTCTGTTTACACAATGCTGTACCTCCAACTGTATATATGTTCTGTTTACACAATGCTGTACCTCCAACTGTATATATGTTCTGTTTACACAATGCTGTACCTCCAACTGTATATGTTCTGTTTACACAATGCTGTACCTCCAACTGTATATATGTTCTGTTTACACAATGCTGTACCTCCAACTGTATATATGTTCTGTTTACACAATGCTGTACCTCCAACTGTATATATGTTCTGTTTACACAATGCTGTACCTCCAACTGTATATATGTTCTGTTTACACAATGCTGTACCTCCAACTGTATATATTATGTTCTGTTTACACAATGCTGTACCTCCAACTGTATTTATGTTCTGTTTACACAATGCTGTACCTCCAACTGTATATATGTTCTGTTTACACAATGCTGTACCTCCAACTGTGTATATGTTCTGTTTACACAATGCTGTACCTCCAACTGTAGGCCTATATATGTCCCCCTTTCTTAACTGTTTATATTATATTTTGACACTTGCTTTGGCAATGTAAACGTATGTTTACATAAAAAGCCCAATAAAGCTCCTTTGAATTGAATTGAATATAGACGTTAGGCTTTTAACATGTGTGGCACTGGCTCCCCCTGTGGGCTGTAAGTGGAAGTGTTTCTGGATGCTGGGGTCTATTTTCCTTCATAATGAGGCCTATTTATAGGGGAGGGGCGGGGTCTGTTGTGACCTTTATTACATTTTACTCCATTACTAAACAAATACTTGCTCAATTGAGACAATAATGCAAAGTTAATAACTTTGAGTTTTTCTGTCAACTATTGGTGGTGTTTATTTGATTCAATCTCAAACCTATAAGCCACAATGTCTCTTCAAAAAGAATATTTGCACCGGAACAATGGACCCCGTTGGCGGGGTCCATTGTGACCCTGTATGGGCCACAGTATTGTTCAGCTTATTCTAAATTAAATAAAAGGGTTATGTTAACCATTTATTATATTTTTTAACTCATAGTATGTGTTCAGAGGCATGTTTTCTTTAACTTGTGTTTTACTCTTAATCTAATTAACCATGAAGTCAGGTATGTCATTGTTGCAACTTCCAGGCAAAACTCATTTCCTCTTACCATCTTCACTTAATTGTTGTCATCTCACCATTCATAAGAAGTAGGCATATACTTGCAAAAAGCCTAATTATCTGTCTCATTTTATTAGAATGATTTAATAAATAGTTAAGACGTTTGAAATGTCACATGAGACACTGCATGTAGCCTAATAAGCATAGTCTAATTCATCATATCATAGGCCTATAGACGAACTAGTGGCAGTAAAGTGTTTTGCAGGAATTAGACACAAATTAAAATGAGAAAAATTTAAATTAAAATGAAAACTCGCCCCAGCTGAAGAGAGAAGTCTCTTTATCCTCTATGCTAATCATTTAGCATTAGCAGCAGCTTGTTACCATAACAGGTGGGGTCGGTTGTATATCTTTGCAGGGGCTGCACAACGGACCCCTTTTGTCTAAATTCATTTTAAGACCTAAAATAACATACTGCTTTTTGATACCGAGGGTTAAAACTTACATGACATAATAGAGGACAGAGAGATGATTAAAATGAGGTATATTGTGACTGTTTGACGACTGAATTTAAAGTGCTAGGCGAAAATTAGCCGACAAGCTGTTGGTGAAAAGACCTGCTTGCTTGAGAGCTGGTCCCAAAATGAAGTGAAATCAGCTTGGCACTCGTTTGCAATCGTCATGAACCGGAAGGGGCTGTCCAAAGATGTCAGAAAACTGATTGACAGCATTTTATATGACATATTATTGGTTTATATGAAGAATATCAACTGGCCCCACGGCACAACGGGCCCCACCCTCTTCTCTTCCGGGGGTCCCTGGCTGGAACCAAACATTTTTCAGATGGGGGTCCACAGCCAAATGTGGGGGGATTCTTACGTTTTGTATGCGGAAGCATTCCGACGAGGAAACGCGAGTCTCCGAGAAATTTGAGTAAAAATGTATTTATTGGAAACATATGGACTAACACATGCCGACGAATAGGCCTATTTATTTTATTAGAACACTTGTAGATTGATTATCCATCCATCCATCCATCCATCCATCCATCTATGAATAAAACCTACATTTATAAAAAGTAAAACTGTGAAGAACTCTCAACAGTCAGTCACAGCGACCAGACCAGCCCATCCCTACCCCCCCCCCCCCCTGCCCGTTCTTTGTATATACTTTCTGTTTGTATAAACTTACTGTTTTTTTGTTCTTTCATTTTTTTTTTTTTTTTTTTTACTGACTATATCTACTGCATAGGAATACCAGAAAAGTCGCCCTCTTTCAAAGTCGCCCCAGACTCGTTTCCCAATGGGTCTGTGGCCTTAAGCTAGATGCAGATTAGACTAAAATCAAATCTGTGCTTCTGGGGGTCCCTGGAACAAAAAAGTTTGCAATAGGGGTCCATCCGTGAAACAAAATATTTTGAGATGGGGGTCCACGGCCAAAAATACATTTTTTTAGGACAGGAAGTCAGTGGTCAGGCTGGAATGAAAACCTCCACTGTGTACCAATGAGTCTGAGACCTTAAGCTGGATGCAGAATGGAAGAGAACATTTTTAACTACAATCTATAATTGCTTCTGGGGGTCCCTGGAACAACATATTTTGAGATGGGGGTCCCTGGAACAACATATTTTGCGATGGGGGTCCGTGGTCAAATAAGCCTACATATCATTTTGGGGGTCCTTGACATGATAAAGTTTGAGAAACAATGATAGCAACATAAGTTCTTTTTCAGAAAACGGTTAGGATTTAGAATATATTTGTAGAATGTGCCTGTCAAGGACCCCCAAAATTATATGTATTTGGCCGCGGACCCCCATCTCAACATGTTGTTCCAGGGACCCCCATATCAAAACATGTTGTTCCAGGGACCCCCCATCTCAACATGTTGTTCCAGGGACCCCCATATCAAAACATGTTGTTCCAGGGACCCCCATCTCAACACATGTTGTTCCAGGGACCCCCAGAAGCAAAGATTCCAGTTAAAATGTTCTCTCTAAATGTGGTCTCTATTCTGCATCCAGCTTAAGGCCTCAGACTGGTGTTGGAGTAGCCTTGGTTTGTGTGAGCTTACAGCGACCTCTGCTGGCAGTGGCAGAACAGTGCACCACAACAGCAACGCATTAAAGCCAGGATGAAATCGAAAGTAAACTTTGGGTTTTTGATCAAAAGGTTTTTTTCCTCCATTAAAAGTCACTCTGGTGACTCTGCTCTGAGCAACGAGACAAGATGGAGGCTCGCTCTGTCTGCTGCTTTTACTGCCAAGTCCCTCTGAGTGGTCAAATGGATGGATTAATTAACAACCACTAACTATCACAGGTTGGTACAATTATTCATCTTTACCAGGGGTTTTCAAAGTGGGTGCCGGCTGGGGCACCCTGGGGTGCGGCAGTCCAGGGGTGCCCCGAGATCATTTGATAATAAACTACAAAGTTATTTTCAGTCAGTTCTAAACAAAATGGCTGTTATCTCAACGTTTTCCTCGCAACATAATCACTAAAATATCGTCACTGTCGGGCAGAAACCTCGTATCTCCAAGTTTCAAATGTGTACGTCTTTTGGTAAAGCAAAGCCCTGCTTCATCATACAAGACTGTTGCACAAAACTAGTGAAAACAGCCGATCTACAAGTGTGCTTGTAGATCTGCTGTTTTCACTAGTTTAGTACATTTAATAGATGATAAATACAAAATGAACGGTTTGGTTTCCACCCGACAACGACGATATGCTATAAATATAAGGTGCTGGGAGTGAAAATTATAATGTAGGGGTGCCTCGGATTAAAACAATATTTATGGGGTGCCAAAAAAGGTTTGGGAACCCCTGTTCTATGCTTCATTAAACTGTTGTTAATGTAATCTCTGTTTAATTAATGATCTCTACATGTTATGATCAACTGTTACAGTGCTTCTGTCACAGCTTGGTCAACTTTAACTTTTACATTATTAATTAATCTATAATTAATTAAACTGTTGGTCAAAAACGTTAGAAACATCTGTGCTGTTTAGGAAATGCAAAGCTCACAACACCTCGCGCTGCGAGGCGTTGTGAGCTTGTAGATCGGCTATTTTCGGCAAAGAGCTTTGGTGTAGAGGGGGGAAAGAGCAGTACAGAGTGAAAGGTCAAGTTTATTAACTATTGACGGTTCAAGTGGTTAAATATCTGAAAACACAAATTGACATGAATCCAAAATACACTGATGATTGTGCTGTCAAACAATGAAACTATATGGAATCTATGAACAGGTTGTGGGGGTCCCTGCTTCATCTCTCTCAACTAAGGGGTCCCTGCTTCATCTCTCTCTCAACTAAGGGGTCCCTGCTTCATCTCTCTCTCAACTAAGGGGTCCCTGCTTCATCTCTCTCTCAACTAAGGGGTCCCTGCTTCATCTCTCTCTCAACTAAGGGGTCCTTGACCTGAAAACGTTGAAGACCCTTTTGTTTTAGTGTCATGTTGCTGTGTTCGTGTGAAACTGTATGATGTGTATAATTATAATATAGTTATGATGTGTATAATAATTATAATTGAGGTAAAAGTCTAAATAAGGAGATATGATCTTACAGACACAGACTGACTGTAACCCTTATGGAACAACTTCATCATTTATTGATGTTTCTTTTATTAAATATAAAATGTGATTCTGGGGGGAAAAAGTAAGAAATATTAAAATATAAACATGTGTTCCTCAGTTCCTCTTATTACCGTCACACACCCTGAAAATGGCCTCAACAAGCGGTAGGCCTACAGTTAAAACCAGGAAGATCAAAGAAGGAATGGACACCGACGTCATTTTAGGCTCCATGGCCATCCGCCATGACACTTTGGGTGGCGGAAGTGGCACCGGAGGTTCGGTGAATAACATTAGCGGTGCCACCCAAAGTGTCATGGCGCATGGACCGTGGTGTGCCAACTTCCGGGTGGGTGTCTTCTCCTTCTTTGAGCCTTCTTGGTTAAAACCAGGAAGTAGTTTGTTTATGTGCGTGTGTGCGTGCGTGCGTGCGTGCGTACGTGCGTGTGTGTGTTGGTTAGCAGCAGTCAGTGTTGCCAGATATTAGGAGAGAAATAAGCAACCAGGTCCTATGAGAACAAAGTAGAGGCTAACCACCAGGTCTGTTTATTATAAGCGACTCTGGACTTGTTTTTCTCTAAAGTTACTTGCAAATAATTATTGCTAATGTAGTTGTTTATTTGTGCTTTGGCGTTTAAAGTGTTATTGTGTTGTGAATTAAGTGTTGCCAGGTCTGTTTATTATAAGTGACTCTGGGCTCGTATTTCTCTAAAGTTGCTTGTAAATGTTGCTGGTGTAGTTGTTTATTTGTGCTTTGGCGTTTAAAGTGTTATTGTGTTGTGAATTGACTGTTGCCATGGTGCTGTTGCCATGTCTACTTATTACAAGCGACTCCGGGCTTGTTTTCCGTAAAGTTGCTTGTGAATATTGATAGTTGCGGGTTGCTTTATATTTGTTGTGATCTTGTAGATCGGCTATTCTCAAAAAGCCGATGTGGTGATGCATATAGTTTTAAATGTGGCCTAGATAATTGTTACTTTTTGGGGATTACTTTCGCTGCTAATTTATCCGCTGTAATTAATGATTTTCTATTGATTAGTCACACCATGGAGACTTAAGTTCAGTAATATGTTGTTGTATTCGTCGCATTCCTAAGACAAATACATTTGATTATAGTAAATTTAAACCCATTGATTCTGAATGGGGACTCAAATGTATTTGGGTCCCCATTCAGAATCAAAGGGGGTACATTTACTACTAGTAAGACACCTCAGGGTGACATGCGACCTCGCCCTAAAGGGCAACCCATATATGGGCTCTCTGTTAGAGTGGCTCCCATGACATCACAACATACAATATATTTTATGCCCATACATGGAGATCCCTATCTGAACCAGCCACACAGATATGGGCCAATTATTGACCATCTGGCCAGTGATGTACGTATATCGGACCAGTTACCCATATATGGAGATCCCTGCATGATAGGCAACAATGTTGTGTCAGAGCATGCCCATATATGGGGGCATTACCAAATATGGGCATTCCCAGATATGCCCTTAATATTGATGACATCGGGACACGGATCTCCATATATGGGCATAAAACGGACAAGCACGTCATTTATTTTCAAGTGTGATCTGGGAATGCCCATATATGGGCATGTTCTGACATCACATTGTCGACTATATATGGGCATAAAATATATGGGCATAAAAGGGACATCAAGCCAGAGTGTGATGTCAGAGCAGCAAACCCATTCTGTTAAGAGTGGTTCCCCTGACATCACAGTGACATCAGAGCATGATGTCAGAGCGACAAACCCATAGAACCACACACTGTAAAAATTAACTGACTGATTGACATAGACAAGCTGCAACATTTCTCGTGGTATACTGCGACCTTCGGTCACAATGATAAAACATACATAAACCAATTTAGCCCTACTTTATACCTTGTCTATTTGAAAATAGTCAATCTACAAGCTCACAACGCGACACGTTGTGGATCTGCTATTTTCAAACATTTTGTACTTTTACTTTTAAGTAGAGTATATATTTCTCTATTGCAGTATTGATACTTTTACTTAAAGGAATGGTTCACCACTTTTCAACCTGTCTTCATATAATAGGTCCTCACTAATGTTCATGAAAAAACATCACAATTTTGTTCTACTCGGTCCAAGTCTCCTAGGAGAGCTGTGGGAAGTTCAGAATCCATCGTCTTGTGACATCATCATTTTCCAAAAAAAAAAATGTATCAATATTTTTGAAAAAGATATTTAGATTTTTATTATCGCGAGAACAATGGCTTCCACTTTAAAATTGCAACTTTTCAGGAATAGAAAGCCTGCAGTTTCTATAAGATGGATTGGCAATCGATGATGTCACAAGACGATGGGTTTCTGACCTGCCCACAGCCCTCCTTTGAGAAAAAAAAAAAAAGCTATTTTTGAGTGAGGACCAATTATATGAACATAGGTTGAAAAGTGGTGGAGTGCCCCTTTAAGTAAAATGTGTGAGTTATGTTCCTTTACATGGATTCACCCAAACACACCAGCCCGTATTTCAGGCACCTCACCCCTGCTCACATTTACTTCTATATAGACGGGTTTCTTGTTTACAAACATTGAGACTAAATGCACAGCTGAATGTATCATGTAATCAATTCCGTCCAATCCCCAAACCTGTTGTTTTGGGGAGTGCTGGTTTCATTGGCTAATTTTGGTACGGACCCTGCACACGCATCTAGTTTTATCAGTGTAACGTGGACCAGAAACCTGTCTATTAACCTCATGATAACTGATGAGTCACAGTTGAAAACATGCTATTTTCTGGACACATTTCCTAATAATGATGTCTCAACCAAACCTCACTTCCTCTTCTAGAGGGTCCACTTCCCTTTCCTGTAGAAGTTCCAGTAAGTGTTGTCATGTCAACCACGTTGACGTCACCTGTCATCTCAGGTCACCAGGCCTAGTGAGTCAACGGTTTCTCAACCAGTGGTCCATGGACCAGTAGTGGTCCATGACATGATCAGCGGTGGTCCATGTCTGACTCTTCTTGGCTATAGAGCAGTGAAGTCATGACGTGACTCGCTCATCCCCCGGTTCATGGAAGTAATTTCTCTATAGAGAATAACATTGAGTCATCTTAAAATCCTCTCATATAAACATTGTGGTCCAAAAATAGACAAACGGTCTCCACGATATTGTCGGGGAGGCTCTGTATGGTTTATGATAGTCAGTCACTCATATTTGATGCAGTCAGTTTCTGGTGAAAATGTAACTAATTCAGCGACAGTAACATTAGCGTTTTCTCCGTTGATTCTTCATATCCATATGAGTCAAACCGCTGAGATCATTTGTTTATAATTGGAACACAGTTCTTATATGACGTGATATGAAAAAAGTCTATGGGAATTCAGAATGGGGGAAAACCGTGAACCAGGTAGGATGTGTAAATGACATCACACTTCACTGCTCTATAATAGTCAGCGGTGGTAAAAGTCCTTCATGTTTTTACTTCAGTAAAAGTATCAATACTGCAGTATAGAAATACTCTGTTACAAGTAAAAGTTCTGGAATTCAAAATGTACTTGAGTAAAAGTACAAAAGTATTAGCATTAAAATGTACTTAAAGTACCAAAAGTAAAAGTACAAAATGTTTACAAGCTTACAAAGCGTCACGATGCGACACGTTGTGAGGTTGTAGATCGGCTATTTTCAAATAACCTAGGTATAAAATAGGGCTTAAGTGGATTAATGTATGTTTTATAATATAATCATTTATATCTGCAAAGTAACTAAACTTTTCAAATAATTGTAGTGGAGTAGAAGTGAAAGTATGGGAAATTGAAAACAACAAAAATTGTTAGTACAAATATCTCAAAACTGTACTTAAGTACAGTCCTTGAGTAAATGTACTTACTTTCTTTACACTTTCCTTGTACCTTGTACTGTACATACTGTAGTCTTCAGGTATGCCAGCATGAAAACATTACTGTCACAGACATACATACAGACACGTGCACACATAGACATCAAAGGGGGCTTGAGCCCCTGCCCTTTTATCTGTCTGTAAAAAGTGTCCTCTCCAGACCATGAATGCAGTTTTCACTATGGTGAAAGAAATGCAAATGCCCCCTCTTTCCATGCCATACCTGAAGGCAGCATTCAAGAGAATTGCCTTGTCCAAATTCTCCTGAACTTTATAGCATCTCATGTTGAAAGAATTGCCCTCTCTGTGTAGAAATCTATGCAGCATCTACAGTATTGACTTGATTATGCTTAGTTCATTGTGGTATCAAGCACAGAAAATAGCAGACCTCCAAGCTCACAACACGTCGCAGCGTGGTGCGGTGTGAGCTTGGAGGTCTGCTATTTTTGAGGCCCTTTTAGAAATGTCAGCCCCTGCCTCTCTAACATTCTCTGCACATCCCTGCATACATACAGCCCAGTAATAAATGCACCCCTGATTAAAGTCAATGCTTAAGACAAAGATACACAACAGGACAGGACAAGGCCCACTTAAACTGAGCCCACTTCTATCCAGTGCCCACTTTGTAAACCTGTCCAGTCCTTCAATGACCAGTTCCTATTAGAGCCCAGTTCTATCAGTGTCCACTTTAATTATAGTCTATTCCTTTAAGAGCCCAGTTCTATCAGTGTCCACTTTAATTATAGTCTATCCCTTTAAGAGCCCAGTTCTATCAGTGTCCACTTCAATTATAGTCTATTCCTTTAAGAGCCCAGTTCTATCAGTGCCCACTTCAATTATAGTCTATTCCTTTAAGAGCCCAGTTCTATTTCAGTGCCCACTTCAATTATAGTCTATTCCTTTAAGAGCCCAGTTCAATTATAGTTTATTCCTATAAGAGCCCAGTTCTATCAGTGCCCACTTCAATTATAATATTTTCCTTTAAGAGCCCAGTTCTATCAGTGCCCACTTCAATTATAGTCTATTCCTTTAAGAGCCCAGTTCAATTATAGTCTATTCCTATAAGAGCCCAGTTCTATCAGTGCCCACTTCAATTACAGTTTATTCCTTTAAGAGCCCAGTTCTATCAGTGTCCACTTCAATTATAGTCTATTCCTATAAGAGTCCAGTTCTAATATTCTATTCATCAAATGTTGTCAACAAGTGACTCTGTTCCTGTCCTGACATGACTTTCTGCTCTGTTGAAACAACCACACAAACAGAAACCAGTTTAACACCTCAGAGCCTCTAGGCTATGCACGTCTGAGTGTGTGTGTGTGTGTGTGTGTGTGTGTGTGTGTGTGTGTGTGTGTGTGTGTGTGTGTGTGTGTGTGTGTGTGTGTGTGTGTGTGTGTGTGTGTGTGTGTGTGTGTGTGTGTGTGCGTGCGTGCGTGCGTGCGTGCGTGCGTGCGTGCGTGCGTGCGTGCGTGCGTGCGTGCATGCATGCTTGTTTTACGTTGTTGAAATTTCAAGGAAGAGTTTGTGAGTGTTGTCAACTGCAAATTGTTGGATGGAAAATAATGTATTCACCAACACATTAAAAACACAATGTAGCCTACACTAGTGTAAAAGGGTAACCAAATGGACCCTTACAGCTCTGCAACTCTGAGAGTGTACAAACAGAACCAAATGGACCAGGGACGTGCTGGGCCCCTGATTCAGCCCGGGAAAAAGAGTTGCAGAGGCCCTCATTGCGCGCTATGGAGAGAGATCTCTCTCTATAGCGCTGCTGCTACTCAAAGATTTGCCATTTCAGATCATGACAAGTGACAAGCCAGTGGGCCAATTACATGAGTTATATTTCGTCGTTGTCGGGTGGAAACCTTGTAAGTCTAAAACCGTTTGTTTTGTATTTATCATTTTAAAAGACAGCCGATCTACAAGCACACAACGCCTCGCACCGCGAGGCGTTGTGTGCTTGTAGATCTGCTGTTTTCACTACTTTTGTGCGACGGCCTTGTATGATGAAACAGGGCTTTGCTTTCCGAAAAAAATCTACACATTTGAAACTTGGAGATACAAGGTTTCTGCCCGACAGTGACGATTTACTTTGTTATACGCCCAGCCCCCAAAATGGAAGACTTTTTTTTTTTTTTTTTTTTTCCTAATGGCCGGCCTGGACCGGCCGGGAATGAACCGGCCGTTCAGGAGTTGTCCCGCTTTTCCCAATGGCCAGCACGTCCCTGAAATGGACCCTTACGGCTCTGTAACTCTGAGAGTGTACACATGGAACCAAATGGACCCTTACAGCTCTGTAACTCTGAGAGTGTACACATGGAACCAAATGGACCCTTACAGCTCTGTAACTCTGAGAGTGTACAAATGGAACCAAAATGGAGCCTTACAGCTCTGTAACTCTGAGAGTGTACAAATGGAACCAAATGGACCCTTACAGCTCTGTAACTCTGAGAGTGTACACATGGAACCAAATGGACCCTTACAGCTCTGTGACTTTGAGAGTGTACAAATGGAACCAAATGGACCCTTACAGCTCTGTGACTTTGAGAGTGTACACATGGAACCAAATGGACCCTTACAGCTCTGTAACTCTGAGTGTACAAATGGAACTACATGGACCTTTACAGCTCTGTAACTCTGAGAGTGTACACATGGAACCAAATGGACCCTTACGGATCTATTTAGTTCCTTTTGTATTCAGATTAGATCAGCTATTTTAACCAGGGGTGGAGCTATAGGAGAAGCAGCCAATGCAGTCGCATTAGGGCCCGGGGGGAGGGGAAAATAAAAAATAAATAAAACTTTTATTTTGAAATGCTTACCGGATTGAGAAGACACTCTATTGCCCCTCTTGACGAGTGCTACTGATTGCCCAATCTGATCTGTTGCTTGAGGACAGCTGTGTCCTGTTTACTTTTAGCTGTAGGCATGAAGAATTTTCTCTCTTCAGCTGTGAGTGAGACCTGCTGTCTTTTTAGGGCTGTTATCTGTAGTTTTTTACAGCATGGCTCTGAAACTAATATCTGATTTCTTTGGTGGGCCCGCCACCCAATTAAAAAAGAAAAAGAGTTGTAGGCTACAGAAGCAAGTAGGATATTGTTGATCAGTCCGTGACTCGATCAGAGGAGGAGGATTAGGAACAGAATTTCTACTCAAAGGTAATTAATAGCATTTATACCAGGGGTCTTCAACAGGGGGTCCTCAGACAGAGTTACTACAGGGGGTCCTCCAAATCTTCCAATCCTTTTTATATCAACCACTTGAACCCTAGTGTCCATATTCTGAGAACTGTAGCTCACAAGCTTGTAGATCGGCTATTTTCGGCAAAAAGGTCCAGTTTTAGGTAATGACGGCTCAAGTGGTTAAATACTCGAAACACAAATTCACATGAATCCAAAATACACAGACGATTGTGCTGTCAAACGATGAAACTATGTTAAATCTATGAAAAGGTTGTGGGGGTCCTGCTTCATCTCTCTCTTAACCAAGGCGTCCTTTTCACCTGAAAATGTTGAAGACCCCTGATTTATACTGTTATATTGTGTTCTGATGGCCGCTGTTGCCTACTGTATGTTGTTGTGTTGGCAGCCGCTGTGCTGCGCTGTTTCTGACCCATGTTGAAGGATCAACAAAACATTATCTTGACTGTAATGCCTTTGCACCTTTAATACAGCAAATACAATACTTATTTTAATGTTCAAGCAACTTTTAAAAGAAGTAAACCTGCTAGAGCTAGAATTACAATGTGACTATAGCTCCTTTAAGTAAATGTACTGTGTTACTTTACACCACTGCACATGACACGTTTATCCTTCATCGTGCAGACCCTGAGGCTGCTCGCATGACGTGTGTGTGTGTGTGTGTGTGTGTGTGTGTGTGTGTGTGTGTGTGTGTGTGTGTGTGTGTGCGTGTGTGCGTGTGTGCGTGCGTGCGTGCGTGCGTGCGTGCGTGTGAACAGTGTGTTGAGCTCTTGCTTTAGACAGAGGAAACAGGGAGGCGGGCTCTGGGAGTTTCCAGTCTTGCAGTTTGTATTTCCGTGTAGAGCTGCTGTCGTCAGCTGTAGCAGCTCAGAGGAGACTGGAGATTGTTGATCATTTATTATAACAGAATGTTATCATATGGTTGGATCTACAAGCTCTGTGTTCAGTCATTATCATTCATTATAAAATAGAGAGTTGGATGAAGAGGCAGAGAAGATGTGCTTTAACTTCCTTCGTTAGACGGTGAGTTCACTTTCACTGCCTTGACTTGACTTGTCCCGTTCCTCAACATTTAGCAAAAACCAACCAGTAAGACTCCCTAAGCGGGAGATAAGCAGCCGTCAGGTCACATGTGTACACAGATAGGTCTGTAAGTGGCATTATTGTTTCCTGGTTGTAGGGGGATGTGCGAATGTATTGCTTAGGTAGAGCCAGAGAATGCAGGGACCAGAGTCCTGCACGGGTCCAATGTTGACAACCTGCGCCCGCCCCGCCTATGACTGTACGCTCCAGCCGGCAGCCGCTCCATGCGTGACTTGAAGTTTAGGCAGATACAGTGCTGTATGCATGCTGTGGTTCTGTTCTGCTGTTCACTGTGTGAAACAGTGTTCTATGCATGCCGTGGTTCTGTTCTGCTGTTCACTGTGTGCGCTCTTGTGACGTTGTTTTAGGCAGAAACTAGGGTTGCCAACTCCCAGAGTTTCAAATACGGGACACCTCCAAATATTTTCAGGTTATAATGTTGGCTAAAACGGGTATTTTCCTATATTAAAACATATTTTTCCTTTCACAATATTAATTCGGGTGTCTTTGGGCCACCTAACCTATTACCTTAAAATCATGTAGTGCAGTCCTATATTTTATTTCGCTTTAGTTGGCAGACAAGACTACTGTAGTGCTCCCAGGAATACCATCCCATGGCTTATTTTCTGCTTGCTTGCCTGCTTTTTCACCTTGTTGTTTAGGCTATCACCTATCATGGATTCATGTATAATCTGTTTGTACACAATCTTCTGTCACACGTTTTTTTTAAGACATTAAACAATGTTCTGAGCCGAGTACTGTCGTATGCTCGCTCGCACGCCCTCGTCTCTCGCAGGCAACTTGTGGACTGAACCTACAGCCCATGGGATTGGTGTAGGGGCGGAGACTGTGTTTTAGCAACACTGTGTTAATGAGCCAATGAGCTGCCTACAAACAGCGCAGTGCCTCACACAGCAATGGGATGCAGCACTTGTCTCAGAGGAGAGCAGAGTGGAAGCTCACTGACAGGCAGAATCGCTGTCATTTCTCAATTAAATCATCCCGTCATTCATATTTATCCCCCAACCTTAAAAGGATCCCTGGCTAATACGACAAATATGCCTTAATACATTATAATTGTCCTCTAGAACTACAATGTAAAATTAAAAACACCTTAAATATTTTATTTCTTCTAGAAATATCCAATCTTTCACTCAATAGGAGAAATGCCCGTCGCAAGTTGATGATGTCATAAAATCATGTGTGGTCTATCTCTATGGAATTTATGGCATGCATGTGCAAATAAAAAACACAAACATATTGATTTGATGCTCATATTAACCATAGGCAGTATTACATTTGTTTTTATTTCCACATGCATGCCATAAATTCCATAGGGATAGATCACACATGACATTTATGACATCATCAACTTGCGACAGCCATTTCCCATATTAAGTGAAAGATTAGCTATTTCTAGATGAAATAAAATATTTAAGGTAGGATAAACCCTACCATGTAAACATGTGTGAATCAAAGATACAGACACATGCAGTAGGCTACAGCCCTACCATGTAAACATGTGTGAATCAAAGATACAGACACATGCAGTAGGATAAACCCTACCATGTAAACATGTGTGAATCAGAGATACAGACACATGCAGTAGGCTACAGCCCTACCATGTAAACATGTGTGAATCAAAGATACAGACACATACAGTAGGATAAACCCTACCATGTAAACATGTGTGAATCGGCGAGGCCGTTAAATATTTGTAATGTGTTTTTGAACCGTATCTTCTCTTCCTCATTCAGCTGTTGGCTTGTGGTTCAGAGCAGTGTTGTCTCAGTGCGCTCAGCGCCGCACCCAGCATTTGTTACAGACTTGTTGCAACAACATTCTGCCTGTGAAGTTGTGCAATAGAAACACACGTGTCTCTGTGTGTGTGTGTGTGTGTGTGTGTGTGTGTGTGTGTGTGTGTGTGTGTGTGTGTGTGTGTGTGTGTGTGTGTGTGTGTGTGTGTGTGTGTGTGTGTGTGTGTGTGTGTGTGTGCGTGTGTGCGTGCGTGCGTGCGTGCGTGCGTGTGTGTGTGCCTGCGTGCGTGCGTGCATGAGTGCGTGGGCCAGTGTAATAACTGGTTTGGGGGACGGGGGGACGGGGACAACTACTACTACTACTAAAGTTGACCTGCTGGTGGCGCTTTTTTAAAGGGTGGCATTTGTTCCATGACCTAGTGGGACTGTGTTCGCAAAAATGTATGCAAATCACAGGCTGAGTTCATGATGCCTCAGGGACCGTATCTATGTTCCCCAGGTTCTATGTTCCCCATTTACCCCCCCAAAAAAGGTTCTATGTTCCCCACTCATCCAAAAATGCAGGAAACATTCCTTTATAATTATTAATAACAACTCAAAACACCCAATAATGGGGAGAGATTATGAATACTAGTGGGACAGGGGGCACTAGGGACATCTGGACACCATACTTTTGTTATGACTGGGCATCTGGACAAATGGGCACCTGGACATCTGACACGTGGGCATTTGGACGAGTGGGCACCTAGAAGAGTGGGCACTTAAGGGTGGAGACATCTGGGCACCTGGGCAAGATGTCCCACCATTTCCTGCATTTGAGTGGGGAACATACAGTAGATCCTGTTTTTGGTTGAGAGGGGAATATAGAACCTTTTTGTGGGGAGGGTGGGTGGGGAACATAGGACCTGTGGAACATAGGGTGGACCCCCCAATGTTAGCCAATCAGGATGGAATATGAAATATGAATATCTGACTAATCCGTCTTGATCACATCACTATAGTGATACTGTGTACTGATTTGCGTGATTTTTGGATAAAATCTATAATATCAAAGAATGTGTTTTACAATTCGGCCTCCTGGTGGCGCTATGAAAGGCAGATGTGAAAAATGCGGGCGAAGGTTTTTTTTTTGCCTCTAGGGAGTGTGAATAACAAGTTTTACACTGATCAGTGGAATTAAATAACACAAATCGGCCTGTTATAGCGCCACCATGACGCTGATTTGAACATCTTTAATAAATATATATTTATATATTTATAAAAATAAGCAAGCTGAACAACCAGGCAGCTTGGTCAAAACCATGCAGCTTTATTTGTATGCAAATGAGGTACCTGTCACTCAACTCTATGCCGGTCAGCCAGCTTTCAACCAGACAAACAGGTCGTTTTAATTCGGAAACCTATAATCTAAACTAGAGTCTCTAGATGGGAAATAAGTTACTACATAAGCTTTTTCTGGAAAGAAAATAAGATTAGAACATTCAAACAAGCTGTTAATTAACTTAACAAGCCGTTTTGGTCGGTACTACCGCTGCCTGTGTCTCTCTGTCTCAGCAGACAGTCACCGTCATGTGTGTGTGTGTGTGTGTGTGTGTGTGTGTGTGTGTGTGTGTGTGTGTGTGTGTGTGTGTGTGTGTGTGTGTGTGTGTGTGTGTGTGTGTGTCATTCCTCCCCACCACGGCTGGTGCAGCTGCGACATCGGCTCTCATTCACAGTGCGCACACACAGGGGGAAACTGTCTGTCCTCACGGCCACCTCGGCAGGCGAATGTAGCTGTTTTAAACTCCATTATATTGTTTAGTTTGTTGTCTGTCTATCGACCTACATCTCTGCTAGTTTACAAACTTTACTATCAGTTTTTTGGGTGTGTGCTTAGTCCACAGTCAGCCTCTGCTGCCCCCAGCTGGCCAGCTCCGGTGAGAACTGGTAACGAGACTGGAAGCTCCCCAGCCCTGCGTCTCCTATCCGGGGGAAATAGTCCATGGGCCATACGAGTTTGTCGGTATCAAAAGGTGGCAAAGGTTACCATGCATTTTTGAAAAGCTCTATATCTGTAGATTATATTTTGGTATGATAACCCTTTCTTAGACACAGCTAAATTGGTGTCAAATCAGCCGCTAGATTTGGTGTCCCATTAACTTTACATTACAGGGAAAAAAAGCTAAAAATTAATCTGCTTTAAGTAGCATAAGAGGGGTCAAACTAGGGGGTTTTCATGATGCTGAATCCATTGCAAGCATCTATTTTGCACGAAAAACATTCCTGGGGCTAAAACAGCCCCCACAAAAGTGTGAAAAGTGATGACTCATCACTTTTCATCGCTAAACCATAGTCTTGTGGGACAGTTTTTAGCCCAAGGAATGTTTTTTGTGCAAAACAGATGCTTGCAATGGATTCAGCATCATGAAAACCCCCTAGTTTGACCCCTCATATGCTACTTAAAGCAGATTCATCTTTTTCCTGTAATGTAAAGTTAATGGGACAACAAATCTAGCGGCTGATAACACCAATTTAGCTGTGTCTAAGAAAGGGTTATCATACCAACATATAATCTACAGATATAGAGCTTTTATAAAATGCATGGTAACCTTTGCCACCTTTTTGATACCGACAACTCGTATGGCCCATGGACTAGAAGTTGGGGTGGAGAGAGGCAGAGGGAAACACGCGCACACAGACGTTTTTCACCGGCTTCCATGCCGTGTTGGTCATATAGCCTTTTATTTCAGTCCATATTCTTGCCAAATCATCATTAATATTACATATATAGCCGTTATTTAAAAAAAGTTAAAATGTTTATGTCGCAATTTCTGCAGCTCCGTGTCTGTGGTCAGACGAGTTGATTCGGGGGGCTGAATGAATCCCCGCCTACTCAGACCATGCTGTGCTCTGATTGGTTGGGCAAAACAAAGCAAGCTATGTTGCAGTGTGAACGATAAAAAAAGCTGATATAAAATTGAGGACTAATGAAAAAAAAAGCAAACTTTTCATTTCCAAGCTTTTTTTCGAGCATGGAAGCTGGTTTCCATAGAGATAACATTGAATTACCAAGCTAAATGTTCAACTCTATATCTTTAGTGTGCACGAGGCATTAGTGGGTTAGGGTGCATTTTATTCAAAACAGACCAATCTTGCAAACGTTGGAAGCCAATCTTAGCCAATCAGGATGGACTGTAGAGATACTGTCTACCGATTTGTGTGATTTTTGGACAAAATATGTAGGAGAACTGCATGGCCAAAAGTTAGTTTTGTAAAAAATGGCCTCCTGGTGGCGCTATAACAGGACCATGTGAAAGGCATCCAGGGAGTGTGTGTGCACAGTTTGGCAGCGACCGGGCCAACGGCGCAGGAGATTAACTGGTAACAGTCGGACGGACGCACGCACAGACGGATGGACAGACAGGGTGCAAAACATAGTCTCTCTCCATGCTTTCGGCCTGGTGGAGACAATAAAACATAGTCTCTCTCCATGCTTTCGGCCTGGTGGAGACAATAAAACATAGTCTCTCTCCATGCTTTATGTAGCCTGGTGGAGACAATAAAACATAGTCTCTCTCCATGCTTTCGGCCTGGTGGAGCCAATAAAACATAGTCTCTCTCCATGCTTTCGGCCTGGTGGAGACAATAAAACATAGTCTCTCTCCATGCTTTCGGCCTGGTGGAGACAATAAAACATAGTCACTCTCCATGCTTTATGTAGCCTGGTGGAGACAATAAAACATAGTCTCTCTCCATGCTTTCGGCCTGGTGGAGACAATAAAACATAGTCTCTCTCCATGCTTTCGGCCTGGTGGAGACAATAAAACATAGTCTCTCTCCATGCTTTCGGCCTGGTGGAGACAATAAAACATAGTCTCTCTCCATGCTTTATGTAGCCTGGTGGAGACAATAAAACATAGTCTCTCTCCATGCTTTATGTAGCCTGGTGGAGACAATAAAACATAGTCTCTCTCCATGCTTTATGTAGCCTGGTGGAGACAATAAAACATAGTCTCTCTCCATGCTTTCGGCCTGGTGGAGACAATAAAACATAGTCTCTCTCCATGCTTTCGGCCTGGTGGAGACAATAAGGACTGTTTTAGAGGCTTGATATGATTCATTGCTCGGTGCTACGCACAACACATTTAATCAAGTCTTTACTGTCATTATTGAACTGAAATGTGATGCTAGTTAGCAGAATGTTTTTCAGTGTTTGAAGGTTGCTATTCTCTGGACACATTTCCCAATAATGATGTCTCAACCAAACGGTCCAGACCTCACTTCCTCTTCTAGAGGTTCCACTTCCCTTTCCTGTAGAAGTTCCAGTAAGTGTCATCTCAGGTCACCTCATGGTGAGCAGGGGGGAAAGAGGGCCGGAACGGAACGGAACGGAACGGAAAAGAACGGAACACAGTTACATTAAAATATCCGGGGCCGGAAAGACACTGTCAAAATCCCATATTAAATAACCTGCCACAAACGCACGTCCAAGAAGAGAACATGATCTACTAAAGTCAGATTAACACACACACAACATCCAACATAGCATGCACACACATACAAGTGTTACTAGTTACTTTTTTCTAATAAAGTGCTTCTAAATAAACTTGACCCCCTTCTTCATAACAAGGAGGGGAGGGGGGCACTTATGAGTTTTTGTCTGACTTTCTCAGTTTGTGAGCTTTGTACATGCATGCCCCATGGTTTTATCAGGACTGGGGTGGTATTTTTCTTCAATAAGTTTAATGGCAAAACCAATGCCTTGCTTTGCAACAGTTAAATGAATGTGCTAAAAACATAGTGGTGATTTAGTTCATCTTCACCAGCAGGTAAAACATTCAACATTTTATTTTCCATTATGCATATAATAGACAAGCTCTGTTCAGACAGAGGTTGAATGAAATATAGAATAAAGACAAGCAATAGGCCTATTGCTAAAACAAAGGTTATGGGTGACACCTGTCAGTCATGTCTCATTGTGTGCCTGCTTGGTGTGGATAACTATGGAAATCTCACTTCCCGTGGCTTGTTTACCATTGCTTTTTATGCATTAAATATGCCAAGTTTCCCAACCTTTAATACTTTAACAAAGCACATCTGCTAGTAGTTAAAATGTTTCATTATAAATATCTTCACTCTGTAGCTGCGTTTCCATAAGCCTTTTCGAAAATAGGAAGCGAATTGTCAAAAATTCTTTGGATGTCCCAATTTTTTTTTTTTGAAAAAACAAAACAAAAAAACGTTTTTTTTCGGGGGTCCGTCGCGGGCCGCATTGGACCTCTTTGCGGGCCGCAAAATGACCGCAAAATGGCAGTTTGACACCCCTGCCCTAAGGTCATAACAGACTCGTTGCACACTCATCTGCGTTTCTGCATCTGGAAGGTGGCCGATCTGCAAGCTCACAACGCGTCGCGGATGCGAGCTGCTGTGAGCTTGTAGATCGGCCACTTTTGGCACGCAACACCGTGTGATGACGAAGTGTTAGTCAGGATTTACTCGGGTGATGTGACGGACGAGGCTCGCACAGCACAGTGCACAGGGCAACAGCGCTCTAAAATAAACATCTTCTGCAAGGTACAATAGTGGGGAACACGACGCCAACAAGTTAGGAGCTCAAATCGATATCATGCAAGTTCAATGCATTTAACCCATTTGTAGCCGATCCCGAGAATACTCGTGAAAAATACTCGAGTGCTCGGAGTGCCGATCCCGAGTATACTCGCGCTATATACTGTATATACAGTAAAGCTGGCAATCTTACCGTACGGTCCGTTGGAAAGTGCCGGCACGACTGGACTCACTGATTCATGATCGCGGATCCACGTGCACAAAATAGTAATCCCTTAACATGGAAGCCGACGGTCTATCTCATCTTTAATGTCCATTTTCTCCAAAAAACACTTTTGAAGCCAAGGATGGCATTAGATTCTCGCTATTATAACACAAGCTGAAAGGCAACGATCGGCCATTACTGCAACCGCATGGGATGATGACCACTTCCAGTGAATGACGTCATGACGTCAAACAGGAAATGTTTGCGCAATCGACTTCTGGCCTTCAAAATAAGAGACTGGCCGCGGACGGAGCCTGCGAGAGGCAGCCTGTACATTTTAACCCGTTCATGTCTGGAGCACAAAATGAGTTAATTCAAAACCTGTTCGCTTAGTGTTTCCATTGCCCTTTTGTGTAATTTTTTTTTTCAGGCGTTTGAATTTTCAGGTTTTTCCATTTAAAGATGTATGCGCAAAAGCCAAAATGTGCAAAAAACGGCTTTATGGAAACACTACTTGTGTCTGTGTCACTGTCACACACTGGGGTATGATCCATGCAGCACACTGGTCACTGTCACACACTGGGGTATGATCCATGCAGCACACTGGTCACTGTCACACACTGGGGTATGTTCCATGCAGCACACTGGTCACTGTCACACACTGGGGTATGATCCATGCAGCACACTGGTCACTGTCACACACTGGGGTATGATCCATGCAGCACACTGGTCACTGTCACACTCTGGGGTATGATCCATGCAGCACACTGGTCACTGTCACACACTGGGGTATGATCCATGAAGCACACTGGTCACTGTCACACACTGGGGTATGATCCATGCAGCACACTGGTCACTGTCACACTCTGGGGTATGATCCATGCAGCACACTGGTCACTGTCACACACTGGGATATGTTCCATGCAGCACACTGGTCACTGTCACACTCTGTGGTATGATCCATGCAGCACACTGGTCACTGTCACACACTGGGGTATGATCCATGCAGCACACTGGTCACTGTCACACACTGGGGTATGATCCATGCAGCACACTGGTCACTGTCACACACTGGGGTATGTTCCATGCAGCACACTGGTCACTGTCACACACTGGGGTATGATCCATGCAGCACACTGGTCACTGTCACACACTGGGGTATGATCCATGCAGCACACTGGTCACTGTCACACTCTGTGGTATGATCCATGCAGCACACTGGTCACTGTCACACACTGGGGTATGATCCATGCAGCACACTGGTCACTGTCACACACTGGGGTATGATCCATGCAGCACACTGGTCACTGTCACACACTGGGGTATGATCCATGCAGCACACTGGTCACTGTCACACACTGGGGTATGTTCCATGCAGCACACTGGTCACTGTCACACACTGGGGTATGATCCATGCAGCACACTGGTCACTGAGAAGAGCTGATCACCTGCCCAGGAAAAGAGCTTGAGAGGTGGGGTGATGGAGACAGACATAGGCCTACTCAGAAATGGCTTTTGCCTGCTTTTGGTTATCAAACCATGTATTTATATGAGTTAATATCCATGATGATACTAAATTGACGTAAAAAAAAGACCATTAAAGGTCTTATTTGGGATGTTCCTTTTTGGCAGGGTGTTTAACTGTTCTGCTGCCCTTGACGATCCTCACCGTCATTAAAACCGGTTACTACACGACGCCATTGACAGCGCTCACCGTCAATCTTACTGTATTTACAGTAAATGTATTAATACTTACAGTATGTAGCTCCGGTCGCGGCCGCATCGGTAATGTCCGCAATTTGTTTAAAACGCACGTTGGGCGTGCACGCGAAGTGAAGCTCCTCCATGTTAAGTCAATGGAGAGGCCCATAAAGAGACTTCATTTACTCCAAATAAGACTTTATATCCCATAGCACAGCTCCAAACAACAACAACAAGACAAGCCTTGCGGCCGCCATGACACACTGTCACATGACGCATGTCATGTGACTAGATGACGTAATCGTTGATGTCATTCAGCAGTCCGTGTGTGTACACACATTCCAGGCATGCCTTACACAATAACAGCGTGTGCTAATGGGCGGATCTGCGTGGCGTCAACGAAAAGTTAACCCTTCATACCCTGCAGCACTAATTGTGTTAACTGTACTTGTACTGTACTATATTTATATTGTATTGACTATACTTGTACTGTTGTCCATTTTTGTCTAATAAGATACTCAATCAATTAATCAATCAATCAATCAATCAATCAATCAAACAAACAAACAAACATTTCACGTACAGCTGCTATTTTAACAGACATTGAATTCAGACTTTTGGAAGCTAATGGAATGTCATTGGCAAAGAGCCTGCTATCAAAATGACAAAAGCAATCTTTATAATCTTATTAATTATGTGTAAACCAACAGTTTTATAAGAACAATGTTGGTTTAACTGAGAGATTCGGGAAGGTATCTATATTTAATATACACAGATTAATAAGTGATAAGAAGACGTCGTAATGGTATATTTCCTGCTTAAATGCAAGATATTTAATGAAGAAGGTAGTGTCAGCCTAGTGGCCGGGCAGTTAAATGCAAGATATTTAATGAAGAAGGTAGTGTCAGCCTAGTGGCCGGGCAGGCGCCATTGACGCGCATGGGAGCGGAAGTTCAGTGAAATAGATTGCAGTCTATAGACGGGTCTCTGGTCCACGTCACGTTTGATTCGGTACCAAAATTAGCCAATGAAACCAGCGCTCTCCAAAACAACAGGTTTGGGGATTGGACGGACTGATTACATGATACAGTCACCTGTGCATTTAGTCTCAATGTTTGTAAACAAGAAACCCGTCTATCCACGAGTTTCCAACGCCCCATAGTGCATTGCGCAGACGTCTGCACCGAGCTTCCGCCGCCGATTTACAAGCTCACAACGGGTTGCATCTGCGACGCGACTTGAGCTTGTATGTCTGCTGTTAAACCCGGAAGTTTGGTCCTGATAGTCTCCAGTAAACTCCCGGGGAAACTTGTGGATAGACCATATTCACATCGCGGCCATCTTGGATCACATGACCACATGGGGTGGCAGCCTGCATTACAAACCATTGTAAACAATGGAGCGATGGTCCCAAAATATGACTTCTGTTCAACCATCCTTTTGTCCTTTTTTTTTTTTTACAAAATTGACGAATGGGCAGATGACAACCTCAACATCCCCACAAGGATTAAATAGAAGGGTACATCCACAATATTCATGGCAGTTAGGTTACAATGTTACTCTGTGCAAAGACTTACTACAGTATCTGTGCTGACTAGTGCTTGCTCTGCCATCATATAGTTAATATTACTGTATTGTGATTTTTGGAGCGGTGAAAGCGCTCCCAATAGACAGGTATGTCCGTGGGTATGTGGGTGGCTGGGTGGCTGGCTGGCTGGGTGGGTGGCTGGCTGGCCATGTCCGTAGCCTGGCAATACCTTGAGTGGCCACACACAACACACTAGTTAAAGGAGGGGCGCTGTTTTGTGCAGGCCAGGCACACTCACCACTCACTCACAGGCACAGTTTACTCACTCACTCACATAGGGTACAGCTGCTCAAATTCACCGCTCCACTTCGAACCGAGGTTTGATTTTTTCATATTAATCAGGTACAATCTAACAACAAATTATAGTTAGGTGGAGCAAGCATAGCCTGACACTTCAGTCCGCACATCACCCCCCCCTGCTGGTGGGTGGTTTGTAGTGTGGACTGAAGCTGCACACATTTTAATCTATTTCGAAGGCGCCCGAAGAGCGGGCGCATTGAATGGGCCAATCAGGGTTGTATGCTTGGGGCACGTGTGTGGCTGCTCCGGCCCCAGCCCCCTCCAAACAGAGCTCTTGAGCTCACGTAAGACTCACTCGTGGACTCTGATTGGTGTCCTCTGCCCACGTGAGAGTCTAGTGGACTCTGATTGGTCCGTGAAAACTGTCATGGCGGAGTCAGACTTGACTCGTATTATTTTAATAAACTATGAAATAGTGCCGTTTCTTCACGTTTTAATACCATTTTGCACTAACGTAAACATGCAGACATATAATATGTTATGAGAAATAACGTATTTTTGCAATGTCACGCCACGTCGCCGTCGCGCGTGTGTGTGTGTGTGTGTGTGTGTGTGTGTGTGTGTGTGTGTGTGTGTGACGTCAATAGGCTTTAGCCCCCCCCCGCCGAAATGGATTGTCTGCCCGGAATGTCAGACTCTCTCCCCCCACGTAGTGTGGTGTTGAGATGTCGGACGCTAGCAGTCAGGCAAGAGCAAGCACTGCACAGATAGCAAGTCTTTGTACACAGTAAGGTTGCAACCCAACTTACCTTGATTATCGTTACCTTGGATGTAATCAATCTACTGTAGCCCTTCTATTTAATCATTTTGGGGATGTTGATGTTGTCATCTGCCCATTTGTCAGTTTGGTCAAAATAAATTGGTTGAACAGAAGTCATATTGTGGGACCATCGCTCCATTGTTTACAATGGTTTGTAATGCAGGCTGCCACCCGAAGTGGTCATGTGATCCAAGATGGCCGCGGTGTGAATAAGGTCTATGGCAGCCAGCTGGACCATGCTTGTGAATAAATTATTCCCTTTGTCAGTTAATCGGTTCAGGAATATAAAAGAAGACACATCACAGGTTGTTTCCCAATCAATTGTTTTTTGATGTGCACACTGTATACTTTATATTGAGGCATCTAAACAGCAGCATTTCATTTCTGACAGTGTTGCCAGATTCTGAGAAATAAGCAACCAGGTCTAGGAAAACAAGCCAAAAAGAATCGGGGCACTAGTAGGGATGGGACCATATGAACATGTCATATCACGATTATTTTGTCAAAATAAATCACGATTTACGATACTATCACGATAATCAAAATCCATAATCCTCGGGGCGGAACATTTGCCAAAAAATAGCAGATCTACAAGCTTGTATATTAAGTACCGTTTACCAATTATAGAGGGTTTAAGTGGTACCGGATATGCAGCTCAGCAAATAAAAGGTGAATTGATCCCAGTGCATGACGGAGGACGATATCACCATAAATTAAATCTCCACGATACGATTATCCTGAGTGTTTTTTATCAGGATAAACGATAATATCACGTATCGTCCCATCCCTGGGCACTAACTAGGCTATTATTAGCACTTTAACCTTATAGGCCTACTGCACATTGAAATAATATTGATTGATTGATTGATTGAAGACTTTATTGTCAGTTTGCATAGGAAAAGGTACAGTTTCATGACGATACAGTTCACTGGTACAAGGTCTACTAAAAGGAGATCCATGAAAAGACTAAGCTTATTTCCACAGGAAACCATTTAAGTATCTCATATAACATTGAATGACAGACGAATAGAACATAGTACTATGCAGTAGATATGTAAAGAAAAAAAATTAGAGAACAAAAAAAGAAAACAGTAATTCTAAACAAACAGTAAGTATATACAAAGAAGGGGCAGGGGAGGGTAGGGTTGGGCTAGGTTAGTTTTTTTACCAGTTGCGAGCGGCTGCTGCCTGTAAGTGGTTTTTCAGGGCAATTTTAAAGGATGCTAGTGATCCACACTCCTTTATGGCCTTCGGTAAGGCTTTCCACATTTTGGTGGTATAGCAGAAAAACGAGTTTGACCCTTTGTTGGTTTTGACTCTGGGTTGGAAGTGATCTGTAGCACTGCCTCTGGTGTTGTAATTATGGAAATCCTTAACGTTTATAAAGTATTTTGACAGGTACTTGGGTATCATAGTGGTGTAGTGTATCTTGTACACCAGGCCCATTGCAAGTTGCTGTACTCTGTCATCTACTCTGAGCCACCCCACTCTTAACTGGTGAGTAGCGGTGAGCCATCTCACAACGTGTCGCTATGTGACAAATTGTGATCTTGTACATCTGCTATCTGAAAACTTGTCAAATGGGACATTCTGCATAATTTATACTTTTGGTATTTTAATTACATTTTGAAACCAATACTTTTGTAGGCCTACTTTTACTCAAGTAGCCTACATTTTGAATTCAATTTACTTGTGAGAGTATTTCTAAATTGCAGTTTGAGAACCACTGGTTAAAATAAGTAATGGCCCTGATAACTTTATAAACCTTTGAATTAAAAGCTCAGTTATTTAGAAGACTAAAAGACACAAAGCCAATTATGAGGAGAGAACACAGAGTTCAATAAGTTGGTTTGTTCAGAGAATGCAAACCCATAGTAGTTTCTACAGTGGGTTTACAGTATGGCATAAACATAGGGTCACAGCCAGGTCACACAGGATAATGGCCAAACTCAGATAAAATGGAGAACTACCTTTAATGACAAGACTTAAACCTTAATATAACACTTTAAACATACAAATTTATAATAATAGAAGCACACTATAAAATACTCATCAGTCTCTGTAACTCTGAGAGTGTACAAATGAAACCCTTTTAAATTATAATGATTTAATTCTCTCTCTCTCTCTCTCTCTCTCTCTCTCTCTCTCTCTCTCTCTCAGGTTGTCTCATGTGAGGAGATCTTTGCTGTTCGTTGACGTGGAGTTTACACACAACATTCTGACTTGGTGAGTTCTGTATGAAATCCATACAACTTATATATTTTATTTTATTTTATAGAAGATACTCTCCCTCCTCCCTGATGATAAAATGCTGCTATTAATTCACATTTATAAAAGTGAAGCTCACAACGTGTCTTCTGTTGTCACTATGTGAAACAGGGCTTACTGTAAGTTGTTCATTCATTAACACACTTTTCCCTTTTCACTACTGGCTTATATCTAACAACTTTGTAAAGATTTGGGAAAGATTTGGAAAGATTTCTAAAAGACTACCCTCTCACACTAAAGGATTTGAAAAAGACTTTCCAAAGACTTAATGATGATTTTTAAAAGATTTCAGTTGTTAGATGTGAGATGCCTATAAAGATTTTGTAAAGACTGGTACAAGATTCTCTTTTATTTGCTGAAATAGGCCTATTATAGCCATGCCCATGTGTTCATATTCCTCTGACTAGCTCCCACACACACACACACACACACACACACACACACACACACACACACACACACACACACACACACACACACACACACACACACACACACATAGAAAATAGCCAATCTACAAGCTCACAACGCGTCGCATCGCAGTATTGCAGTATTGATACTTTTACTTGAGTAAAACATGTGATTACTTTTTCCCTCACTGCATGCAATATTATTGCACACACACCGAGCTCCGCCCTCCTCCCTCAGCCCTCTTCTCCCGTTCTCTCCTCTCCTCTCCTCCATAGCCGGCGCAGATTGATCCTATCAACTTATTATCAACTTTGAATGTTATGTTATGATACGCCAGGCTGGCAGCTCAACCGAACGTCTTGGGGAATAAATGGCTTTTGGCTCGCTAGCGTTCTGTTTTGGTTGTTACGTCATTGTGCTCATTCAGACTCAGCCCCGATTTGAGAAAATATCAAACCAGTTTAATATTCTCGTAACAGAATCTGGGTCTCACGTCGGGGTAAAAATCGAGTCGGAGCACTACCTCACATTTAACGATTGAGTAACGACCGAATCACGGGAGCGCGCCTCTACTCGCCTCGATTTTATTACGACTGAGAAATCTTTTCAAAGTTGTTAGGTGTAAGGCTAGCTTTACAGGACTGTACAAATTACAAAGTGCTCAAACGTCATCAATAAGGGTTACAATACATTTACAATCATACAGTAATTAACAGAGGACCTCTAATAATGCACGATTATAATATGAATCTTTATTGTCCCCAAAGGAAATTTGTCTTCAAAGTCTGTTCAAACAAAAACAACACATAACCAATAATAACTAGTAAGACACCTCAGGGTGACTTGCGACCTCAGGGTGACATGCGACATGTGCCAACCACAGCGTTTCTCTGACGATTCTAGTTGTTGTCATTTTGGGGGGAGTTTGTTCATGTTTTTGTGAGGGTATCAACCCTAGGAGTCACGGGGAGAACATGCAAACTCCACACAGAAAGGCCCTATCGCCAACCCCACCAAGAGTGTGGGCGCTGATGACGCGGAGGGAGGAACACACCGCTCATATATGTCCTTAATATTGGGGGGAACCCTAACATTCTCATTTTTGGCCTGGGATTTATGACATCAGAAATCTCTGTGTATGGGCATACAAGGTTTTTTCTTTTTCTGGTAATGACCATATATGGACTTTTTATTTTATTTTATCCTTTATTAACACTTATGTTGCAATGATTTTTTCTCTTCAATGTCTCGCGTTGCCATGGTTACCATAGACTTCCATGTAATTGTGCAATTGTGTAAAAAGTGCACGCCCATGCCTAGATGATGCACCACGTGTGTAGATGCTGTTCACAGCTTTCAAACAAAAAAATCCGCTTGGAAATCCGTTCAGGCATTCATGATTTATCAGCCATTATGTTTTCTTCAGATGTAAACAAACATGGCTGCCATGTTTGAAAGAATGAGTTGGTATGGGGGTTAAACATGCAATTTCGTGATCGCGATCATGCCTAATACATTTCTGGAGGTCCCAAATTTTTTTTTTTTTTTTTTTTTTTCAAAAACGGCCCAAACTCGGGAAACTCAGGGTTGGCACAGCGGTAGTACCAATACAAACTCGGGAAACTCGGGGTTGGCACCATATGTGTTAATAATAATATGTATCCATATACATAAAATATAATGTTATGCCCATACATGGAGATGGGCATAACAAAAACGTACGTTAATTAGTAATGCCAAGCAGGGCCTTGGTGAGTTAGGGCCTGGGTTTGATGCCTGTGGATCTCCATATATGGGCCATAATAATGTTCTTAATATTGACAATATAGGAATCTCAATATATGGGCATAAAACGTAGGGCCTTGGTTTGATGCCTGTGGATCTCCATATATGGGCATAAGCAGGGGCGTGCACAGACATTTTGAGGGGGGGGGTGCTCAAGTGAAAAAAAAGGGCACCTTGTGCAGCGCGTGGAACCGTCGACTGCCAGTAGTTAGGGATGGGAAGTGTTGCATTGGTGATTCAATGTTTGGGGGACGTGATTTGAATGATGTCACGTGGACAGCGCTTACACATACATTACAGGAGTTAACAGGTACAGACAATGGTCTATTGATATGCATACATGCCCTGCTGTGACATATCCAGGCTATATCTATTGATATGCATGCATCAATTAAATGTGTATTTGGCTGCGGATCCCCATCTCAAAATATTTTGTTCCAGGGACCCCCAGAAGCAAAGACTTTAGTTAATTTGGGTCTTGCCTCAAGCTAGATGCAGAATAGATACATGCTGTTTTGATTACAGATAGCCTACACATGTGGCAAGATTCCAGAGCATTTTGGGGCATAAATATATTAGAACCTTTTAATCCAGAATTGACCAATGTCACCATGGTCCATGCACACTGCACAAAACAACAAAACAAACACTGTACAAAAACATGGGGTCTGTCTGGGGGGGGGGTCCCAGATGAGTAAAGACCCCATCCAAAAGTAAAACAGGTTATTCTGTCTGCTTTCAAATTGTAGTAAATGAACTCAGGTTGTTATAAAACCTACAAAACAACTCTAATATTATGAAAATCGGACATTAACTGGCTGGTGTACTGTTCTGGGAGGTCCCAAAATAGATAACCCCCAGGGGCGGGGGTCTTAACATTTTACACCCATCATTTACTCATTTGAGTCCTTGACCCAGAACACATAGGATTGGCATGTTTAATTACGTTTCTAGGTTGTCTAGAAGCCAAGATAGCACAAATTATGTATTTTATGTCGGCCATTTTGCATTTGGATTTTTGGATTCCCCATGCTCTGAAGATTCCAAAAATGTATAGTTTTACTAATCTCCAAAACTTTTGAACAAAAGTACACAGTGAACCTGACTAAAAAAGGGCACTTTCATCCAGGAAGGCAAAAGGGCAGGTGCTCTGGCACCCCCTAGTGTCTACCTGTGCACGTCCCTGGGCATAAGGGGATACCCTAACATTCTCATTTCCGGCCTCCATTTTCTGTACAATGTCACGTGACATCCCTTTTATGCCCATATATGAGTCATTCTGTACCACATCACTGTGATCAACTTTCGCTTTGCCATCCAATCAACTTCAGAGCAGTGATGTGGCACAGAGTGACAGTGAGTCACAGTGATGTGGCACAGAATTACTCATAATATGGGCATAAACGTGATGTCACGTGACATCACTTCCTGTACTGAAAAACACGTGACATCACACTGACATCACTTCCTGTACAGCCAGACAGACAGTCAAGCGACAAGGTTTTTCAGGGTTTAATGCGACCTTTGGTCGCAAACGACCTTCGGTCACACAAAAAATAAACACAACACATCACATCACACAGACAGATCATCAGGTCTCCACTATGCACAGAAAACCATCCTATCCATGGGGGCGGGGCAGGTTGTTTAGTGCAGCGATGGCTGAGGAGACTAAACTCCTGCTGAACCCAACCTTCAGGGTTCTGATCTTCACCCTGATGGTATGAGGTGGACGTAGAGATACAGGATGATCAGTGTTATTGATATAGTTATTGATACAGAGGATGATCAGTGTTATTGATATAGTTATTGATACAGAGGATGATCAGTGTTATTGATATAGTTATTGATACAGAGGATGATCAGTGTTATTGATATAGTTATTGATACAGAGAATGATCAGTGTTATTGATCTTGTTATTGATACAGAGGATGATCAGTGTTATTGATATAGTTATTGATACAGAGGATGATCAGTGTTATTGGTATAGTTATTGATACAGAGAATGATCAGTGTTATTGATCTAGTTATTGATACAGAGGATGATCAGTGTTATTGATATAGTTATAGATACAGAGAATGATCAGTGTTATTGATCTAGTTATTGATACAGAGGATGATCAGTGTTATTGATAGATATTGATACAGAGGATGATCAGTGTTATTGGCCTTATCGTTGATATCAGCAAGTGTGGGTGTAGGAAGTCTGATGATCTTAAAAAGCAACAGAAGTAATACAGTGTTAGGATATGGATTTCTGTGTTGTATTTGAAGTGTGTTCTTGTATCTTATTTTGAAGTATTAGTCTGGTGTTTCCTGTCCTCCAGTGTGGTTGTTTACTGTGTTGTCTCATCTTCCCTGATTCACCCTTGCCCTGTTTTCACCCAGCCAATCCCTGCATTGATTGTTTTTGAGTTCACCTGTGCCCTGTTTTCCCCAGCCAATCCCTGCAATGATTGTTTTTGAGTTCACCTGTGCCCTGTTTTCCCCAGCCAATCCCTGCATTGATTGTTTTTGAGTTCACCTGTGCCCTGTTTTCCCCAGCCAATCCCTGCAATGATTGTTTTTGAGTTCACCTGTGCCCTGTTTTCCCCAGCCAATCCCTGCATTGATTGTTTTTGAGTTCACCTGTGCCCTGTTTTCCCCCAGCCAATCCCTGCATTGATTGTTTTTGAGTTCACCTGTGCCCTGTTTTCCCTAGCCAATCCCTGCATTGATTGTTTTTGAGTTCACCTGTGTTCTGTTAATCATTGTGCCTATATTTAAGCCCTGTGTTTGAGTTTTGTTCTTTGTTGGATTATTGACGTGTGTTTCAAGAGTGTTTCCTGTATTCCGGTTTGCTGATTTTGTTATCCTGACATTTATTGTGGAATAAACTCCACCGTCTACTGCAAGCTCTTGTCTTCCTTGCGTTTGGGTCCTGCTAGAGAAAGGCCTTGACATAAAGGTTATGCACATGAATAAATTCATGCAAATCGGGTGACAAAATGACTTTAAGGTTGTTTAATGCAATCATATGTTACCGCTACACTCACAGTGTTTTCAGACACAACTCGGCTGTAATGGAACTCCACAAAATAACTAAATGCATTGGATTTTTAGTTTTTAGCCATAATAACACAGTTTGAATGTTGAAGAAGGTTTTTATTGAAACAGATTGTCGTTTTACAGTCATTAAATTGTTACTAGTAGATCTTAAACATGACTATGTTTGAGACATTTTCCGTGCTTATTTTGGGGTCGGGACATTTCTCAGCACGTTTACATAGAGTCGTTTGGATTGGTCTCCGCTGTTGTTCTCCCCACTGGCCGAGCACCGCCCATAAGCACACCGTGTTTCTAAACAGTAAACACAACAGTATCAATGTATCATTCTTATAATGGCTAGTTGTCTACTAACTTTGTATCAGCACGCTTGCTTAATGCTTTGAATCTACTGTAGGCTACTGGGAACACAACAGGACAGCCTACTGGAAACACATGGATTTTTAAATATGTTGTTGTTGTTGTCATCTTTCACCAGATCCATTAGAAGAAGCAGCAAGGAAGACATAAAGATGGGGAACCTCCTATCACGCAAGGTATGTTTATTTACACACCACACTAACTGAAGACCAGAGTTTGTTTAAATACATGGTAGACATTCACTGTAAGAACAAACTAACTGAACACTGTACATTAAAGTGTATACTATTCACTAATCTATTTAAAGTATGGTTAAGCTTGTGTTCAGTCTCTTCACAACCAACACATTAACACACGGGTGACTAACCGGTCATTTTGGCCAATTTTGAGATTGCAAAGTGCAATAACTCTCCGTGTGAAGGTCTCAGAAATTTCCCCTTCCATGACTTTTCCTAAATACTCAAGACATACGTTCTCGTTTCTTTTCGCCTTCTGAAACGTTTCCTAAGTATGAAATAATATACCATTATACCACTCTGACGTTAGTTTTTGGCTACAAAGACCGCTCTCCCCCATTTCTCCCCTTGCCAGAAGCAAGCAGAAGAGACTTCGCACCTCCAGCCCACCCGGAGTTCGCCTTTGTTCCTTCTAATAGATCATTTACATTTCACTGTCAGCAAAGATAACTTGACTAAACCCCCTACCTCTAATGTTTTATTTTATAATTGATAATAGTAATGATAATATCAATGACAATGTTATTGTTATCGCACGTTATCGCGCATGAAATAAAGAACCGTAACGGTTCTTTATTTCGTGTGCGATGGAGAATGCAGGCATGCAGTGGTGTAAAGTAACGTTACATAGGCCTATACAGTTTTGAGGTATTTGTAGGACTTGAGTATAATATATACAGTATACCATATCCAAATGAAACCAAATGGAACCGTACGGGTCCATTTGGTTTCATTTTACGCTCGCAAGAGTTAAATCTCTCTCACGCTGTGGGGACAAATAAAAGCGTAATTCTTTTACATAATGGATTCGGTTATAAGCTCACACTGCGTGCATGGCTGTGTGCCGGCGCTGTGAGCTTCTAATCCAGGGGTTCTCAAAATATTTTATACCACGACCCAAAATGACTAAAAAACATAACCCCAGTTCAGCAGTTCTGTTTATCATTAGAGCAAACCCCGACTCCGTCTACGAGCGCCACACAGCGCTGATTAGTCCGTCCGTCTGTCAGTCCGTCCTTCGAGTTTGTTACCAGCTAATCTCCGGCGCCGTCAAACTGAGCACACACACTCCCTGGATGCCAATTCAGAACCTTTGCTCCACATTTTTCAAATGGCCCTGTTCTAGCGCCACCAGGAGGCCAATTTGTGCAAAACTACCTTTTGGCCAGTACTCCTACAGATTTTGTACAAAAATCACCCAAATCGGTAGACAGTATCTCTACAGTCATGTGATCGACATGGATCTGTCTGATTGTCCATATTCCATCCTGATTGGCTGAGATTGACTTTCAAAGTTTGTAAGATTGGAAGAAATGCCACTTCAATATTTTTAAATCAGCCTCATAGTGGCGCTATAACAGGCCAATTCGGGGTTTTACCTATAACTCCACCGATCAGTTTCAAACTTTGTAAGCGCACTCCCTAGAGGCCAAGGAAAAACCCTTTCCTTGCATTTTTGGATATTACTCCTTCAGATTTGACCCGGTCCGCGAGCGAAAAACGGACGAAAAAAGCAAACGCGACCGCGGTTTGCTATACTGCTACAGACCACCAGTTGAGCAACTTACACAGTATAGCTTTAAATATTCCATCCTGATTGGCTAAGATTGGCCTCCAAACTTTGCAGGATTGATCCGTTTCGAACAAAATGCCTCAAATCATGAACACGGCGTGAAAATGTAATGAAATTGTGCACGCACATTCGCAAAAGGCCAAGGAAGAAATTACACTACAAAATGTTCAAATCAGCCTCATGGTGGCACCATGAAAGGTCTAAGATTGGTGAAGAACACATGCCACCCTTTTTACATTGGCCTATTATAGCAACACAAGGACCTGGTGGAGACCTGTGCTCGGAAGAGCACTGCTTCTAGTTGTCTCTCTGTCACTGAGTCACTGTGTTCATATTTCAAGCAGCTCAACACACATTGATTGAATGACGGAATATTTTATTAGACAGAAATGTAGCTATATAGTAGGCCTACCACAAGTACAGTCAAAAACAGACTTAAGGTCTTTGCACACTGCTGCGTTTTTCGGGCAGAATATCGGAGTGATTTTCGGAGTGCGTGAATAAAAAAATCAACCTCACGTTATGTCAATCACGTTTACACACTGCCGCCGGTTTCGTATTTATTTTCGGACCAGGTTTGATTTTTTCCGATTTTCGCAGCTGTTGCACTGAGTCCCTTGCTCTCTCTCCCTTTCCTCTCTCTCTCCCTGGCCTACAGCTTTCGGATTTCCAAAACGCAACGAAAACACGCAGTGCAGTGTGCAACCACCTTTACTCTAAACAAAAACAAAACATTCACATTTAGAAGACAATGGAGCCCCGCTGGCAGTGGACAGGAGGTGTGAAGTCCTACTTACTCTCTGGCCCAAAAGGGGGAGAGAATTACAGGTCATTTCGACAGATAGAGTCCATGGGCCCAATCCTGAATTTTCGCTAACGGGGAACATTCAAGGTGAACAATTCTAGTTTGTTATTTTGAAAAGGTCTATATCCCTAGATAATATTTCAACATGATAGCCCTTCCCAAGTGGTAGCTTAGTCACAGTTATCAGCCTTCAATGACATCAACCACAGATCCACAGAATCAAAAACGTCTAACTGTTTTTTTTAATAAAACGTGTCATACAGTGGAAAAAAAGCATTGTTCAACCTCTTTCATTCACTTATTTAACCACATGAACCCTAGCATGTCTATGCTGGGGTAAACATTCAACAAATAGCATCTCTACAAGCTCACAACTCCCCACGTTGTGACACGATGTGAACAGCTATTTTTATTGAAAAGATTTGGTGTAGAGTGAAAAAGGAGTGGACCACGTATAGAACGGGGACTCAACAAAGGAAGTAGTATAACATTATCATAAACTCCATATTTTACTATTATACTTTTTAGTATATTATACTATCAGTTTCCCTTCAACTTCTACATCCACCTCCATCTCCCACTGATTGCTGCAGGTTTCACTGCACACATATCAGTGTCAGTGGACTCAAGCTGGAGTTTTGTACCACTTCCGACAGCATCCAGGTTGCGCCAGGTCGTGCCAATTCTTGACCATCTGGCCTACCACAGCGTTTCTCTGACGATTCTAGTTGTTGTCATTCTGGGGGGAGTTTGTTCATGTTTTTGTGAGGATATCAACCCTAGGAGACACGGGGAGAACACGCCAACCCAACCTAGGGTGTGAGCGATAGGGCCTTTCTGTGTGGAGTTTGCCTAAACATGGAGATGTGGTACAGAATGACTCATATATGGGCATAAAAATTATGTCATGTGACATCACTTCCTGTACAGACAGTCAGACAGACAGCAATTGACTCCGGCCTAACAATGGCTACTGTCTATAACGATAGTCCCATATGACATGATGTACTGGACTATCTCCATAGTGTTATCCACATCTCCATGTTTAGGCCAAACAGATTCGCTCCATCTCTCCATGTATAGGTCCAAATGCCCAACGTTGAGCTTGACAACAAAACGTTCTTAACACAGCCGCCCCCATATTTACTTTAGAAAATATGTTAAATTCTAAGAACGTTTCGAGTACCGGTTTGATACAAGAGCGAATAAGCACTACACTTCTGGAATCATGTGCGTCGACTTAATATCTGTGTTAACGTTCTTAATATCTGTCTTAACGTTCTTAACACAGACGCCCCCATATTTACATATATATAAAAAGTACGTCATGTGACATCACTTCCTGTACAGACAGTCAGACAGACAGCCATTGACTACGGCCTAACAATGGCTACTTTCTATGACGGTAGTCCCATATGACATGATGGACTGGACTATCTCCATATATAGTGTTATCCACGTTTCGTGTAGCCGCCCTGTACAGGAAGTGATGTCACAACTCGCTGACATCACACTGACATCACAGAGGATACGGAAGGAAGGAAGGAAGGTCACATCACAGAGGATACGGAAGGAAGGAAGGTCACTCAAGCGACACGGTTCTTCAGAGTATATGCGACCTTCGGTCGCAATAATAGCTTGGATTTATATAGCGCTTTTCTAGGTACCCAAAGCGCTTTACAACAGAAAGAAACAACAACTTTATTAGGATAAAACTTTAAAAACAACAAATACAAAAACAAAAGAGTTAAAAGTAGGTCAAGGACTAGGGAGGCATAATTTCCAGACCTCAGCTGGGATAGGTAATCCTGAAGAGGTGAGTTTTGAGTGAAGCTTTGAATGAGGGGAGGGAGGGAGCGCTTCTGAGGTGGTTGGGGAGAGCGTTCCAAAGGGTGGGGGCAGAGACGGAGAAAGCCCTGTCCCCCCAGGTGTGGTACTTGGCTGTGCGGACCTCCAGGAGGTTGGCTTCACTGGACCTGAGGGATCGTGTGGGGATTTAGGGGTCGATGAGATCAGAAAGGTAGGAGGGAGCCAGGTTATTGAGTGCCTTGTTGGTGGTTAGCAGGATTTTGTAGTGGATTCTTTGTTTGACAGGGAGCCAGTTATGCAAATATGCTTAATGACAAAAGGTTGAGTAATTTAGTTATGGCAAGATAAGAATTTCAGGACATTCTAGAAAAGTCTAAGATTATTATTATTGACTAAACCTGAAACGACCCTAATCCTTATTTTGAACTAATTCCGTTCATAATTATGCAAATTAAAAAGGTGGCATGATTGCACCATGGTAACAGATGAATTTCTAGACATCATAAACATGGACTTAGACTCTTAGATCACCTTTCTAAGTTAAGAAGAAGCAAAGTTACCGTATAGTAATTTCCTGTTTTTGGGAATAACTTGCTTATTATGCTAATTCATCGTTATTATAGGCCTACATGTTTATATAATGTGTAACATACTTTTATATGTCATAACCTTTGTGTGTGTGTAATCATAAGTGTGAATCAAACATAATTGTTTCATATACAATTCAATAAACTGCACAAATTCCTACTCTAATGTGAGTTAATGGGAAAACAATGATTGTCCCAAAAAAATAATATATTTAAGCTACTCATTTGAAAAGGCTATCATGTTTCAAAGTACTTATATGGACCCTACAAACAAACTTGTACCAAAGAGATTTCTTCATCTTTGGTGTCCCTCAATTCTGGTCTGGCCCATGGACTAAAGAATTGATTTTTTTTCAGTCAACCAACTGTTAAGAGAATGAAGCTGAGATGTTATAATCCTCTGTTTGTATCAGGCCTCAACCTTGGGGCCACTTGAGGAACGCATCTTGAAAACTCTCAATAAGCTCAAAGACTTTGAGTTTGAGGGGTTCAAGTTTCATTTGCGTTGCCCTGAGGTCCTTGAAGACCTCGATCCAATCCCAAAGAGACTCCTGAGGAGGGAGAACAGGAGCACCATCGCTTGTCTGATGGCGCGGAGCTACTCCAGCTCAGAAGCTCAGAAGATCATAGAGATCATTCTGAACAACATCCACAGGAATGATCTACTGGACAACCAAGGTAGGAGGAGACAAGTTAACAATATATTGAATACAATTACACTATATTGTTAGTGGAGACCAGAAGGAGTCCCAAACGTCCCATTAGTCCAACGGTACCTAAACCTAAACCTAAACCTAACCCTAAGCCTAAACCTAACCTTAATCCTAACCATGACCTGGTTATATCTGGTTTATTGCGGGATTAATAATTAACGCTAACCCCAACATGTTGCAATGTGAGCTTGTAGATCGTCTATTTTTGAGGAAGAGATTTGGTGGTCTATTTGCGCCATTCGGATTCAGGGATCAATTTGGAGGTTTAGTATTTAACTATTATTGTGCCGATCCCGAACTAGTTCGGCTTTATTTGGACCTTATTAATGTTCAGGGTGCCGATCCCGAACTAGTCCGGCTTTAAAAAAAAAAAAAAAATCCAGAGGCCTTACCGAAGCACCGGGCAAAATTTTGGAGCCGGGCCGCCGGCCGTCATCTGTTTACACGGCCTGCGAGAGCGTCGCGCCGCCGATATTTCCCATCCACTCCAATGCAATCCATGATCTTTATAGCTCATTTTCTCTATTCCAAGCATATCCATGAGGTGTGCAAGGTTTAATCATGGCTAAATCGCCGAAAATAGGGCTTCTAAAATGCTTGGTAGCCAATAGCTAACTTCAAGCTAACTTCATTCTGTTCCAGGTCATCCACAAAGGAAAGTGTTCAGGCGCGTCATGGCTGCGCGCGGCTTGTGCATATACCAGCGTATATCTATGGTGATTTCTGTGGCCATTGGGCGCCCCTAGTGGTGAAAAGCTGGCACAGAATGTGTTAAGAAGGGACGTTACCGTGGTGCATCCGGCTTTGTTGGGCGTCTATGGGAACAGAATTGGCTTGTTTTCAGGGGATGGGAAGCCAGGTGTGGAGGGTGATGATTGGATGGGAGGACGAAGGGGGGGAGTGAATTGGAAAATAACGACTAAATTGGGGAGAAAAATACTAAGAAAAAAAAAATAATACAAATCATGTGTTAGAACTTTGATCCTGTACTGGAGCTTGTAAAGTGGCATAGGGATGATTCCCAGCACACAATGGTGCATGTACAGTGCATCTTTTCCTTGGCATTGACAACATGTACATGCAAAGTTTCACAGCAACCGGACGCCGCTTTCATTATTTGTAGCATTTTGTGAAAAGCGGGCCACTCCTGCATTTGTATACCAATTATGGACAATCAGAATAGAACATGAAAGATGTGACATAAAGGTCAAATGACATTGATCAAATTACTATTTGACTATAGAGATCATGTGTAGCAACTGGTTGGTTCAAATGCTTGAAATATACCATTTTCATATCACATTTTTAGTACAGTAAATAAGCCAAGCAGAAGAAGTTTCATGGAGAAAAAGATTTTATTTACATACTTTTCCTTGAAATTGTCAAAAACCCTACAAGGCTTAATAACATAATAAATAATAAGGGTAATAATAATACAAATTACTATCAGAATAATTACTGCCAGGTAATAGCAGGTCTCTGTTGTCTCTTTTGACACAATAGTTGAAACATCAGACCAGCATGAAGCAGACGCTGACCCACCAATGCCAACTTCAACTTCAACTTCAACAAGTAGAGACATCTCTAAAGGTGAGCTGACTCTAGAATAGATGTCTTCACCAGCATCCAATTTCGGATCTCGGGCAGGTCCGAAGACCTCTACCTGGGGGACTTGCTTGAAGCTGAAGACCTTGACTTCGTGCTGTCCCTGGAGGAAGAGCGGTGTGTCCGCTGTTTCTTGGGCGTGGGGACGGCCTCGACCACCAGCTCTCTTGTCTCTCTCCTGGCAGCTGCGCGTGCCTGGAAGAGCTGGAGCCCTCCCGCCAGGAGCTCGGCCCCTTTGTGGGGCAGTTCACTGAGCTCCTTTCTGTTCGGTCCGTCTTTCTTCCAGTCGATGGGGTCCAGCCAGTGGCATACCTCCAGCGACATAAGGTGATCCAAGGCCCTGCCATTCCACGACACGGCGTAGAAATGTTGTTCTATGATCTGGGGCCGCCTTGAGCTCGGCTTTAACATCGAGGTCAGTCGTCCTCGGAACACGAGGAGGAGGAATCTAAAGAAATAGTAACAGCCGCGGTCCGCATCGCAGGGGACGGCTGAGTGGCTGTGCTGGGGCTGGGACTTCCACGGCGCCAGGGGCGTGGGTGGAAGTAACGCCGGAGACGAGGCAGGCCGAATAGAAGCAGCCGTGTCGCTGTGCCAGGGGCATCTTGCGGCAGACCTTGCAAACAGGAGTCTCATCCAGGCCGCTGGCAGTGCCCAAGCAGACGATGCACATGGAGTGGCGGTCGTCTGGGTCGAGCTTGTAGTTGCACTTAGGTTTGTTGCAGTTGGCGAGTGGACTGGAAGCAGCCATCGTCAGCGTCAGTCTTAGCTGAGAAGCACAGGGGCTCTGAGGCAGGAGACAAGCAAGCAAGCAGGCAGTAAGCTACAAACAAGGCAGCGTTTGGTACACACAAGTAGGCTAAGCTACTGTAGCAGCTAACACAGTGGAAGCGAAGCTAGTAGCAGGTTAGCACAACAAGGCCGCGGACGCTAGCAGGGCTAGTGGGCGATGGCAGAGGCTATGCTAGGCTAGGAACATGCTAGGCTAGCACAAAAACAAGGCACCAAACAGAGAAATAATTCGAAGACTGGAGAAGTAGAGTCCCGAAGCCGATGGACTGTTCCTAGGCTGACGCTTCCGGCTGTCTTCGGAACGATTATAACTTCTCTGTGGAGAAATTACAAGAGAATGTAATACTTACGTTGGCGAGGAGCTGAGAGAATCACATCTGCATTGGAGGAGCAGAAAAGCGAAAGAGACTTCACTTAACAGAAGGATGTCGCGGGTCTTATAGAGACAGAGACTTGATTGACATTCATTCCCTTTGGCCAATCGGAGCTTGAACAAACACTCTATAGCAATGATTACTGTCACAATATAGAGCTATTTAACACTGTTACTGAACAAACACTATAGCAATGATTACTGTCACAATATAGAGCTATTTAACACTGTTACTGAACAAACACTATTGCTTTCACAATATAGAGCTATTTCTATCTTGGTGGCTCAGTTTGTGTCATATAATCTTTTTTTCCCCCCACACAGAGATGTCTACAAGGCCAAAGACGACCTCTGGCTCCAAGATGGCTGTCCCAGATGCTTCACATGTTCAAGGTAAGAGAAGTGAGATTGTAAGACCTTGATTTGTCTTTACCAAAAACTATCCCATTTACAATCTCAAAGTCTTTGCATTTTAAAACACATAATAGGCCTATTCAGAAATGTTATTTGAATAAAATTATTTTACAGTGCATGAAGAATACAAACAATAAGAAAAGACTCAATAAATTACAGTACAATTTACAATCTAGGCATTTACCAGACACTCTTAATCCATTTAGACCTGAGACCTAAAAACGTTTTCTGAAGCGGTTCTCAGATTGAAAAGTATAATTACGTAGGCTATAGGTGTTCCCGGTCTAGCGACTTAAAGTAAACAAGGTCAAGGGTTAGGGTATATATATAAACTATAGGATGCTATAGATCAATCTACATAATATGATCTCTATAGACTTTATAAACTATATAAACTATAGGAGGCTTTAGATCAATCTACATATTATGATCTCTATAGACTATATAAACTATATAAACTATAGGAGGCTTTAGATCAATCTACATATTATGATCTCTATTAGACTATATAAACTATATAAACTATAGGATGCTATAGATCAATCTACATAATATGATCTCTATAGACTATATAAACTATATCAACCAAGCATCTTCAACAGGGGTTCCGGGACCCCTAGGGGGTCCTCAGAGTTACTACACAGGGTCTTCCAAATCTTTGTCTGATTTTCCTCCTTTTTTATATTAAGCATTTGAACACGTGTGAGCTTGCAGATCGGCTATTTTCGGCAAAGAGGTTTGGTGTAGAGGGGGGAAAAAGAGCAGACTAAGTACAGAGTGAAAGGTCAAGTTTATTAAGTATTGACGGTTCAAGTCGTTAAATATATGAAAACGTTGAAGGCCCCTGATATAAACTATAGGATGCTATATCATCAGTCTACATAACATGATTCTATATTTTAACTAATGCTGTACAAGTTAAAGCGTGTGTTATTCAGCATTTGAGCCACGGACCACCATTTGATGAGATTTAACCTCCCAGACCCTCAAAAATAAGAGTTAAAGATCTATAAGGGTCCATTTGGTTACCAACTCTCCATCATTTAGCTGGAACCCCCTCAAGGACCACTGGTTGAAAACCATGGTCTTAAATTATGTACAGCAGAGGGGTTATAATTTATAAGATAATAAAATAAATAACATTGAGTTTATAATGTATTGGATACATAATAAAAGTATAGTATAATTATAAATAATACATGCATTTGGATTACAGCATATTATGCAAGTTTGAGCTAATACAAAATATGTTTTTATTATGTGATTAATCACACTACAAAAACTACAAACTACAAAAATCATGCAGTTAATCACAATTAAAAAATTGAATCGTTGGACAGCATTCATTTTAACCTTTGCCAGCAGTAAAAAGATAAATAAAAGTGTGCTCCTCGGAGCACAGATCTCCACCAGGCTGGGTAGCCTACCCAGGGCCTGCAAACAGATAAATGGATAAATGGATGGGTCTGTAACTCTGAGAGTGTACACATGGAACCAAATGGACCCTTACAGCTCTGTGACTCTGAGAGTGTACACATGGAACCAAATGGACCCTTACAGCTCTGTGACTCTGAGAGTGTACACATGGAACCAAATGGACCCTTACAGCTCTGTAACTCTGAGAGTGTACAAATGGAACCAAATGGACCCTTACAGCTCTGTAACTCTGAGAGTGTACAAATGGAACCAAATGGACCCTTACAGCTCTGTAACTCTAAGGGCCCTATTATGATCCAGGTCTTATGCCTTATGCCTTAACTTCTTTGCCTTTTTTTACTATTTTGTTTTAGTTTTTTAAATATTTCAAATAGCTGATCTGCAAGTTCACAACGTGCAGATGTAGATCAGCATTTGAAGTATTTAAAAATGTTTTTCAAAATAGTGCAAAAAAGGTAAAGAAGTTAAGGCATAAGGCATAAGACCTGGATCATAATAGGGCCCTAAGAGTGTACACGTGGAACCAAATGGACCCTTACAGCTCTGTAACTCTGAGAGTGTACAAATGGAACCAAGTGGACCCTTACAGCTCTGTAACTCTGAGAGTGTACAAGTGGAACCAAATGGACCCTTACAGCTCTGTAACTCTGAGAGTGTACAAATGGAACCAAATGGACCCTTACAGCTCTGTAACTCTGAGAGTGTACAAATGGAACCAAATGAACCCTTACAGCTCTGTAACTCTGAGAGTGTACACATGGAACCAAATGAACCCTTACAGCTCTGTAACTCTGAGAGTGTATAAATGGAACCAAATGGACCCTTACAGCTCTGTGACTCTGAGAGTGTACAAATGGAACCAAGTGGACCCTTACAGCTCTGTAACTCTGAGAGTGTACACATGGAACCAAATGGACCCTTACAGCTCTGTAACTCTGAGAGTGTACAAATGGAACCAAATGGACCCTTACAGCTCTGTAACTCTGAGAGTGTACAAACGGAACCAAATGGACCCTTACAGCTCTGTAACTCTGAGGGCGGCTTGCACCAACACGGATTAAGCCTTAACCTGGTTTAAATCAAGGTTTATCTTTTAATCCAGTTGCACCAAACTTTAAACCTAGTTTTCATGAATCAGGTTTAGTTTTAAACCATCCTTTTTATCTTGGTTTTACTTTTCATTCTAAACCTGGATTAATCTTAACCCTGTTGCACCACTACTTTAAACTTCGATTTAAACATCAATAAGGGATTCATTTTAAACCTGATGTAGAGGTAGTTTAAATGAAAACATGCCATTGACATGGATGGGGAAGCCTCACAGCAAGCCCTACAGGCTTGCAACTGAAAGCTGCGGACTGCATTTCACAGCTGAAAACAAAAATCTCATCATATTGTTGTCTTCATTACATCTTTGTACAAAGGCTATTTTAAAATAGCGAACATTAAAAAATGTACAGGGACATAATACAGTCAGTTGTCATGGAAGTGGACTTCCCAACCAATATGGAGACGTTTTTGAAACTATCAAACTGTGTTGTCTTTTGTTGCTCTAGCCGTGCATCGCATCACCGTCGTATGACGGAGCATTATAAAATTAAATGTTTTTTGGCTGCAGGCGCTCTTCTTATAACATAGGCCTGCCTAGAAGTGAATAAAAAAGTAACGCTAATGACATAGGCTCAAGAGAATAGTTTATTCAAGTGTGTTTACATCGCAAATCCAAGATGGATGTCATTTATCCATGAATAACACAACAAGGACAACAGGTTGTTGTCCTTGTTGGTGACAACATTGTGGGCTTCAACAAGTGCGATTGTAATGAAATATTACATTTCCTCTTTGCTTGTCAGCTGTGCCTCATCCAGAGAAGACCATGGCTTCAGACCAGGTAGGTGTACTGGCTAATAGCAACTCAAAATAAGGTCATTGTAACATTTGTTGCATATTGAAAAACATAATAATACCTGCTACTCATTTCTATAGGGCCCGTCTGTGAGCATATTGGTCGCCAACAAGGTGAAACTTGTCGAGTGGCTGAGCAACGATCTCTACATACTGCAGCACGCTCATGCTGATGGAATTATTAATCAAAGAGAGTATAAAATTGTGAATAGTATAGCACAGCCAGAAGCTGCATGTTTTAAACTTCTCGATACAATCATTGCTAAAGGAGAGGGAAAATCATCTCAGTTCCTGGAACTTCTAAAAAAAACAGAGCTTCTCGACACGTTTCCACAACTCAAGGAATGGAATTCTTCTTCTGTGCTGCCAGGTAAAAAAAAAAAAAAAAAAAAGTAAAAAAAAGGCTGATTCTTTATGTGGGATGGGTCTAATGTCTACTTCGTATTATTGCACAATTCATTGAAAGTATGAAAAGCTTAGATTTTAGTCTCTCATTTGGTCAGCTATCGCACCTTTCAACATTAAAAACAGACATTAAGAAAATTAAAATGAGTACACTGCACTTCTCTCTTCCACAGGGCCACCTGAACCAAAGATCACAAACAGCCTTTCTGTTCCAGGTACAGACCCTCTCTTTTTACAAAATATCCATAATTCCAGATATACCAAAAATCTATACACTTTTGATTTTATTATTATCATCAACATCTTCTTCAGTTTCAAAGTGCGCTATTTATAAAGCACACTACTAAAGTGTTTTTCACACTTATACAAGCTTAAGTTTATAGCCTAAGTATGTTTTCAATATAAACCCCATTATCAAAATACCTGGGTGTGCCAGATTTTGAGAGAGGAATAAGCAGCAGTCTATGAAAAAAAGCCCAAAAGCAGTAAAATATAGGCTACATGAGGACTTAAATCCTGTCTTATATACTGTCTATCGGCTATTTGAAAATAGCCGATCCGATCTACAAGCTCACAACCGCATCCGCCATTATTTATAAGCAACTTTACAGGAGAAACAAGCCCAACGTGGCTTATAATAATCAGACCTGGCAACACTCACTGCATGTTCGTTGTTCCTCCACCACTCTTCTCTGACAGAATCAGAGTAGCTTGTTAACACTAACTGCATATGTAGCCACTCTGCCACAGACTGTGAGACAAACCGTTAACACACCAGTCTAAAATCAATATATTTTGAAGAAACGAATCTTGAGAAATGTACAGTACAGCTATTTCATCCAGTTCACAGAAAAAAGAAAATACCTGAGATATGAAATGTCTTTACATTTTAAAACATAGAAAAACACTTTAAAACACTTTAGGCATTTATCAGACACTCTTAATCCAGAGAGATTTACAGTAAACAAGGACAAGCCAAGGTCAAATTATATAAATAGTATTCTATGATGTTAGGTAACCTGCAACCTCTTTTATAAAAGGATATTTGGTAACAATCATGATTAATTAACAGCAATCATATAAAATGCCTCTGCAGAAATCGATCTCTACTGTACTTATAGCTTCCATTTACTGTTCCTAATAGCAGGGACTCCAGTGTTTGCATCTTGAACTATTTAACAATAACACATACTGAAAAAAGGTTATATTTATTTTGTAATTGGTAAACTCTGAGGTACTCTCTCTGTGCAAGGCTGTTAAACATGGAATTGCTTTGTTCACTACATGTCTGTTGGTGAAATCATCAGGGCGTCTCATTACTGACTATGAAGAGCAGCTTCAAGACAACATGGCCGATACATATCTGAGTGTAAAATTGGGCAAAAAGCTTGAGGTCATGTTTGAAAACATCTTCATCTGGCTCTACAATGTAAACATCAATGTCACAGACATCCACAGACAACATGAGGTCAGACAGATGGAGATGAAGACAGCAGGAGAGGAGAAAGCAATCCAACCCAGTGAAATCTTCAAAGACCCTTCAGGAAGAAACAAAAGAACAGTGCTGACCGTTGGCTGTGCAGGAATTGGCAAAACCTTCCTTCTACACAAATATTTATTTGACTGGGCCAACAAATGTTTTCCCCAAGATCCACACCTCGTGTTCCCGTTCAAGTTCCGCCAGTTAAATCTGCTCAAGGGAGAAAACTTAACTTTGGCACAGCTGATTCACAGATGCATCAAGGAAACCAGATTTATTGAAGAAGACGTTCTAAATGACATCTTCAATGAATTGCAGAAGTCAGGAAACTACAACAAGAGCCCCTTTAAAGTCATGTTTGCTATGGATGGCTACGATGAACTGAATTTCCAGCTCGATTTCAAAACCGATTTCGGCATCATGAATGTGACCGATTCTTACCCAGTGGAAGTGTTGCTCGTAAGCCTCATCAAGGGGGAGCTGCTCCCCTCTGCTCACCTCTGGATAACCTCACGACCAGTAGCGGCCAATCTGATCCCTCTGGACTATGTTAACAAGATGACAGAAGTCCGAGGGTTCATCAAAGATGACCAGAAGAAAGAGTACTTCATGAAGAACATCAGTGATGAGAACCAGGCCAGCTCAGTCTACTCACACATCAAGAAGTCAAATGTCCTCCACACGATGTGTGAAATCCCTGTCTTCTGTTGGATCACTGCTAGTGTTCTGCAGAACATGAAGATGAGCATCAAGCTGCCCAAAACCCTGGTTGAGATGTACTGCCACTTCCTGATGGGTGAGATCCTGCGGGAGAAGATGAAGAATCCTGGACTAGACGAGGCAGACAAAGAGAAGATCATAAAGGATGCAGGAGAAGTTCTTCTGAAGCTGGGCAGGCTGGCGTTTGACCAACTGGACAAAGGCAACATCATTTTCTACGAGAAAGACCTGAAGGCGTGTGGTCTTGATGTGAACAAGGACTTGCAGAACTTAGGTTTTTGCACAAAGTTCTTCAAAGAAGACGATGTGTTCTTCCTCCAGACGGTCTACTGCTTTGTTCATCTGAGCATCCAGGAGTTTCTGGCTGCAGTCTACCTGTTCCATTGTTTCACACAGAAGAACATGGAGGTCCTGGAGAAATTCTTGAAAGAATCAGATCATGACATGTTAGTTAAACATGGAATGATCAAGCCGTTCACCAGTGACAGTTCCCTGTCTGACTTCCTGAAGGCTGTTATGAGAAAAAACGTGAAGAGTGAGAGTGGACACCTGGACCTGTTTGTCCGTTTCCTTCATGGTCTCTCACTGCAGTCCAACCAGAGTCTGTTAGGAGGTCTTCTGGGTCAGACACAAAGCAGTCCAGAGAGCATCCAGGAAGTCATCAACAACCTGAAGGAGATGAATGATCCTTTGAATCAGTTCTCTCCTGACAGATGTATCAACATCTTCCACTGTCTGATGGAGATGCAAGACCCCTCAGTAAGTCAGGGGATCCAACAGTACCTGGAGTCAGTGAGCAGATCAGGGAAGAAACTCTCTGTGCCTCAGTGTTCAGCTCTGGCCTCCATTTTGCTGTCGTCAGAGAAGGTTCTGGAGGAGTTGGACCTGGACAAATACAACACAGAACCAGTGGGGCGATGGAGACTGATCCCAGCCGTGAGGAACTGCACAACAGCCAGGTTAGTCATGTGAATATCAACATGTTAGAGCACATTCAGTCATTTACTCCTTTTATTCATTAATGAATTTTAAAAATACCATGACAACCGTGTGTGTGTGTGTGTGTGTGTGTGTGTGTGTGTGTGTGTGTGTGTGTGTGTGTGTGTGTGTGTGTGTGTGTGTGTGTGTGTGTGTGTGTGTGTGTGTGTGTGTGTGTGTGTGTGTGTGTGTGTGTGTGTGTGTGTGTGTGTGTGTGTGTGTGTGTGCGTGCGTGCGTGCGTGCGTGCGAGCGTGCGTGTATTTAGATTAGATGTGTGAGCTTGTAGATCGGCCATATTTCCAAAATAGCCAATTAATAGAATGCAGTGGTCATTTAGTCAAATTGTGATGCGATATAACTGTGTTTTTGCGAGCGTCTGTGCGTGCATGTGTAAATAGAACATGGTACCACACAGAACAAGAAGTCAAGTTCTCTCTGTATTTATAAGTGTCCTCATCAGATATTCTACAATGAAAACAAAATATTCCAAATGAGAACTAGATCATACCATTAGTGGAGGGGTGTACAGAGGATGGTCTTTTAAACAATGAGCTTGGTCATTACTTATTAGATTTCCACGTTACTTAATTCATACATTTAAGTTCCATGTTGTAGATTAGAGACAACTTTATGTCTGTCTTCCACTTCTCTGTTCTCTGTTCTTACTGACATCCTGTTAATGTCTGGAGAACGAGATAGAAGATCTCTTAGCTGCCTTTCACAGCTAAGGTTTACGTAAAACGTTCCGATCAAGGACCAAATGTTAACATTGTTGCATTTTGCATTTGGTCTAGTTAAGGTTCACACAGGACTTTGTTAAGCAAACCAAAATATGTAAACAAAATGTGATCCTACATCTATAGACAGAACATTTCTTCACTTCACTGCTATAGAGTTGAGTAATAGCATCATGTTGTGATCGTTTTTATTATTTAATGTTTGTGTTCCAATCAAATGACAACAGTGGAAAGTTATGAGCATATTTCAATTAAATGCGTGTCGCAGGTTTGAGTCCAGAAGGACGCTGAGAGGACGCTGGCGTCACGTTTGTTCGCCGCTTCTCCGTTCTTGAAAATAGCTTAGTTTTACCACTTCTTGTGTTATGTAACTTATTCTAGGTAGTTTAGTTTTAGTGTTTTCTTCCTGTGCTAGTTTCCCAAGTCAGCTTTTAATCTCACACTGTTATCTGACACCCTGCTGCAAGCTGAAGAAGTTTGTGCTACTCACCCGCGGGCTCCACTAGATCCACCCGGCTACTCCACCGCCGCTGCGAGCCTTCTCCCCCCGGACTTCAACAGCCTACCAGTCGGATTCACCTGGACACCTTTCCTCTGATCCTGGCGCGATTAGCCCTCGCTGGCTCTACGATCGCTTCTGGTTAGCTGGCGGCTTCAGGGCTGGCCGGCTACCAGACTGTTGGCAGGGGCCACAGCACCCGGACCCTTCCGTTCGGCTCTCTATGGTGGTTAGCTGGCGGCTTCAGGGCTAGCCGGCAACCAACCAACCTCAGTCCCTTGCTGACAGTGCCATCGCGGCACCCTGTGCTGGTTAGTTGGCGGCCTTAGGGCTAGCCGGCAGCCTGCATCAGTTGTGCCGTCTCAAGGACCAGTGCACCAGGAGTCCAGAACCCATCCGGCTGGTGTATCACCTCGCCGCCTCCGTGTGAGTTATCTCCCGGTCGGACAGTCCTCCACTGTATCGCTACCCCCACAGCCGGCTCCGCACAGGCAGTAATAGTAGCTCGTAGCTATCCAGGCTCCAGCCATTGCCCTGTCAGCTATAGCAGCTAAAGATAGCAACAACAACAACAACACCACGTTCGCTGCCTGCCTGTCCTCCCGCTGTTCTACGGATCACCGCTCTTTCACCAAATTCCTCGCTCCTCCGTCATGCTGTGGATCATCGCACTGTGCCTGTCTCTCCACCTCTGGTCAACAAGTGTGCGGCCATCGGCCAGTGTATCCAGGCTAGCAACAACATCCATCGCCTCCAGCAGCATGCCACTCAAATTCTCCGCTCCACAGCTACTGGCACTAAACAAAAACATCACCACTCCATCCCACATCACAGCAGCTATCAAAAAACACGGTCTATTCCTCTGACCCAGATACATCCATCGTAGCTCACGTAGAAAGTTTATTCACTCCCGCACTGACCAACACAGCATTCCTTCACTCTGGACAAACAACCGCTCCGCCCCCACTGACGTCACACGTCATCACAACAACATTCCACACGTGCGCTCTGCCTATCTGCGACCACTCACCAAAGCCCCCCCTCCCATCCAATTTCACCCAACTCTCAAATTTGCTCTCTTCAACACCCGATCACTCAATAAAAAAGGAGCAACACTCAGTGAATTCATAACGGACAATAACATAGATTTTTTTCTGCATTACCGAAACTTGGCAAAAACCACAAGAATACATTTCTCTCAACAAAACTACACCCCCTGGATACATCTACATGGACACACCACGCACTGGTCATGCTGGTGGCATAGCTACAATATACCGCCAGCACCTCAAAACCACTCCTGTAACCATCTCTACCCCCTCCTCATTCGAGCACCAATCATTCAAACTCCCAGGCCCCAAACCCCTGGTTACTGCAGTCATTTACCGCCCCCCCAAACCCAACCCTGCATTCCTCTCAGACCTCTCAGAATTTCTCACCCAACTCTCTGCCATATCACCATCTGTAATATTACTTGGAGACTTCAATATTCATGTAGACTCCTCCTCCTGCAAAACTGCCACTGAATTCCTTGACGTCCTTAACTCCTTCAACATCACTCAACACGTCAACTTCCCTACCCATAAAAAAGGACACACCCTGGACCTGATTTGCACCACCGGAATCACCATCAGCAACCTCACCAGCTCCAACCTCTCCGACGCCATTTCTGACCACCTGGCCCTCACTCTGGACATTGACATCCCCACCCCCCTCATCAAGCAACAGCGCTCCATAAAATTCCGGAATATGAAATCTATCCAACCTTCGTCTCTATCCACCATACTGACTGACACCATCCCCACTCATACTCCCACCCAGAACCCCTCTCCCATTGAACTAGTTAACAGCTACAACCACACACTCACCTCCTGCCTCAACCAGCTCGCCCCAATAAAAAACAAATCTGTCTCCTACACTCACTCTTCCCCCTGGTACACTGACCACCTCCGCCAACTCAAAGCTATGGGCCGGCAGCTTGAAAGGCTTGCAAAGAAAACCGGTCTCACCATCCACTCCGACATTTACAAATCACACCAACAACAATACAGAGATGCCCTAAACAATGCACGCACCACCCACTACTCCTCCGTTATACAATCCGGCAGCAACAATCCCAAAACACTCTTCTCCACAATAAACAAGCTTCTTAAACCCATTGACACCACCACCACCTCATTCACCACCAGTAAATGCGAATCTTTTTTATCATTTTTTCAAACAAAAATCGACACCATCCACACTGAACTGGCCACCTCCTCTCCTACCACCCCCCCTCCCCCTGAATTTGACGACCCTCCTCATCTCTCCAACCACCCACTCACCGCCTTTGCAGAAATCACTACACCTGACCTACTCTCCATAACCTCAGGTATGAAAGCTTCCACCTGCATCCTTGATCCCATCCCGTCCTCCCTCGTCATTGCCTGCCTCCCCTCACTCACACCACTGATCACCAGCATAATTAATTCCTCCCTGTCTACTGGCTCTGTCCCCCCTGCCCTCAAATTGGCGGCCATCACCCCCATCCTCAAGAAACCCGGCCTTGACCCCAACACCCCCAACAACTACCGTCCCATCTCAAACCTCCCCTTCCTCTCAAAAATATTGGAACGAGCAGTTGCGTCACAAATCAAAACTCACCTACATTCCAATAACCTGTACGAAACCTTCCAGTCCGGATTCCGCTCACACCACAGTACCGAAACTGCTCTACTCAGGGTCACAAATGACATCCTCCGTTCTGCCGACACTGGTTCCCTCTCCATCCTCATCCTCCTCGACCTCAGTGCAGCCTTCGACACAATCCAGCATTCCATCCTCATCCCACGCCTCCACTCCTCCCTCGGTTTATCTGGCACAGCACTCTCCTGGATGAAGTCATATCTCTCCGACCGCCATCACTTCATCTCCATCAATAACTGCACCTCCTCCACTGCCCCAGTCACCCACGGAGTCCCCCAGGGCTCAGTGCTCGGTCCCCTACTTTTCACCATCTACATCCTACCCCTTGGACAAATCCTCCTCCATCATGGTCTTCAGTTTCATTGTTACGCCGACGACACACAACTCTACCTCTCCACCACATCCATCACCGCAGCCACCCACTCCACTCTCACCAACTGCCTTACAGACATAAAAACCTGGATGCAAAAGAACTTTTTAAAACTCAACTGCAATAAGTCAGAAATCATTATCATCGGCCCCGACACTCTCACCCGCTCAACTCAAGATTTCTCACTGAACATCGACGGAACCCCTGTCAAATCCTCCACCCACATCCGCAACCTAGGAGTAATCTTCGACCCCACCCTCTCATTCCTCCCCCACGTAAATAACATAACAAAAATCGCATTCTTCCACCTCCGCAACATCGCCCGCCTCCGCCCCTCCCTGACTTTCTCTGCTGCCGAAACCCTCATTCACACCTTCATCTCATCCCGGTTGGACTACTGCAACAGCATTCTATATGGCATCACCTCCAAAACCCTCAATAAACTCCAATATGTACAAAACTCAGCCGCCCGCCTACTCACCAGCACCCACTCCAGAGACCACATCACACCAGTCCTCCATGACCTCCACTGGCTCCCTGTCAAACAACGGATCCACTTCAAAATACTCCTCACCTACAAAGCACTGCACAACCTGGCCCCCCCTTACCTCACTGACCTCCTCACGCCATACGTCCCGACTCGCTCACTCAGGTCCAGTGAGGCTGGCCTCCTCGAGGTCCCCAAGCCTAAGCGCCGAACCTGGGGTGACAGGGCCTTCTCTGTGGCCGCCCCCACCCTCTGGAACGAACTCCCCAAACATATCAGAGATGCCCCCACCGTCCCCACCTTTAAAACCGCCCTGAAAACGCACCTGTTTAGCATTGCCTACCCCAGCTGATCTTGGATGTACTCTTGTTTTTATTGTTTTTATTGTTGCTTAGCTCTTATTGTATCTCATAGTTTTTCTTTTTCTAATAAAGTTGTTGTTTTTATCTGCCACACACACACACTTACACATACTGTAAAGCGACTTTGAGTATTTAGAAAAGCGCTATATAAATTCCAGCTATTATTATTATCATTATTATTAATCACGGCCGTTATTAGCTTAGGCAGAAAAGCCCACACACACACACACACACACACACACACACACACACACACACACACACACACACACACACACACACACACACACACACACACACACACACACACTCATGTAATGCAGCACCACAGTGAACCTCCTTGACAGAGAACATGGTCTGATCTGTTTTGATCATCTCTGATTTTACATTTAATCTGTCATTACAGACTTGTTGGCTGTGGCCTCCAAAAGGAACACATTGAGGTTGTGGCTTCAGCTCTCAGTTCTAATCCATCACATATACGACACCTGGACTTAAGTTACAACAACCTGCCGGACCTGGAGCCGCTCAAAGCTGCACTCAACAGTCCACATTGTAAACTGGAAACTCTACGGTCAGATTCATTCACAATACTTATTTTCACCAGTGATTTGTTATGTGATTATACTGTGAATACTTTGGTGGTGTTTTATTTGAAGAGTGATTGGCGACCGTCAGCCACACACACACACACATCACACACACACACACACACACACACACACACACACACACACACACACACACACACACACACACACACACACACACACACACACATACAGAGAGTGGCGACCGTCAGTCTTAAGTTTCGAGACCTGTGGGGGTCCCGACCCACAGGTTGCCTGCCACGTCTCGCCTCACAGAAAAACATTTACATTACATTTTCAGACAGCCATTTGGACCATCCCCCTTGCCATTATGGCGTTTTACTGGCTTTCTGAAAATGTAATATGCATATTTTTTTACTTAAAGGGGAAGACCACCCATTTTCAATATTGAACTGCTTCATTAATATACCTTAGAGGAGTTGTGTGGAAATAGAAAAAAGTCCCCCCCCCCCCCCCCCCCCCTTCTGTGTTGCCTAGAACTGGAGGATTGATTTGGGGGTTTGTATTGCAAAGTACAATGTGATGACATCACACCATTGTACTTTACAATACAAACCCCAAAATCAATCCTCCAGTTCTAGGCAACACAGAAGGGGGGGGGGGGGGACTTTTTTTCTATTTTCACACAACTCTTCTAAGGTATATAAATGACATATTTCAATATTGAAAATGGGTGGTCTTCCCCTTTAAGTAAAAGAAACAATACCACAATGCTTTAATACTGTTTGTAATGTTACTAGTAAAGGTGCTGCATTCACAATTTGTACTTGAGTAAAAGCAACAAAGTATTTATTAAGTAACCAAAGTTACTCAACATGCAAAATGCCCCATTTTACAAGTGTGTTACGGCCCTAGGACCTTATAAGGGTGTTAATTCCCCTCTCTAAGTTTCAGTGCTCAGCATGGTGAAGGAGAATGGCTGTGGAGATGACTGGAGGAGTGGTGTGCAGTTGGGGCCCGCCCTGGCCTCGTTCCATCTAATCACCTGGCCCCTATAAAAGCCTGAGGAAGACAGCTCTCCAGTCTCTTTTGCCATTTGCCACCGACTTGCTGAGACCTCTGTTAGTCTACTAGGCAGACAAAACCTGACCATACTGTACAGTACACCATTCTTAAGAACTTTGATACAAACAGCTAAAACCTTTGGGAAACTGGTAGGGGTGTGCCGCCTTTTGTTTTGTTCCCCCTTTTATCTTCTGTGTTTTGATTAGGTAGGGAGCATATATTGTATTTTTCATATCCCGGACGAGCCCCCATATGTTACGCCCTTATATGGCGTCTAGGGGTGAAAACTATAAGGAGTAACATGGTGTGAAAATGAAGCAACGGAAGGAACGGAAAAACGAATATTTATTATTATTAAACAGGGAAATCTTTGTCGTCAGGGTGGCCAATGCCAAAATGTACAATCCTAACTAGAAATGAAACACACTACACTACACCCAAAACCAAAAATACAATATATGCTCCCTACCTAATCAAAACACAGAAGATAAAAGGGGGAACAAAACAAAAGGCGGCACACCCCTACCAGTTTCCCAAAGGTTTTAGCTGTTTGTATCAAAGTTCTTAAGAATGGTGTACTGTACAGTATGGTCAGGTTTTGTCTGCCTAGTAGACTAACAGAGGTCTCAGCAAGTCGGTGGCAAATGGCAAAAGAGACTGGAGAGCTGTCTTCCTCAGGCTTTTATAGGGGCCAGGTGATTAGATGGAACGAGGCCAGGGCGGGCCCCAACTGCACACCACTCCTCCAGTCATCTCCACAGCCATTCTCCTTCACCATGCTGAGCACTGAAACTTAGAGAGGGGAATTAACACCCTTATAAGGTCCTAGGGCCGTAACAAAGTGTTACACGTTTAATAATGTGTATAAATATTTCAAAAATAGCAGATCTACAAGCTTGTTGTGAGCTAGTAGATCTGCAGTTTATTTTCATTTCTTTCCATAGCCACAGTATACTGTAATGAAATAAGTGACTAGTGTATATTTTGAAATAATAATCTAAATCTGCAAAGTAAATACAAATTAATTTATTTTCAAATAATGTATTTAGTCAAGTGATGCTATTTTAACATGTGCGGTTGTATACGCGTGCGTGTGTGTGTGTGTGTGTGTGTGTGTGTGTGTGTGTGTGTGTGTGTCGTGTGCGTGCATGAGTGTGTGCGTCAATAGAACATAGTACGACACAGAACAAGAAATCAAGTTTTCTCTATTTATAAGTGTCCTCATCAGATATCCTACAATGAAAACAAACTATTTCAAATGAGAAATGGATCATACCATTAGTGGAGGGGTGTACAGAGGATGGTCTTTAAACAATGAGCTTGGTCATTACTTAATAGGCGCCGTACAGACATTTGCGTGAAACATCTTCTCCGTATCGTCTGAGAATGGCCATTGGGGGCGCCGTACTAATGCATTGTCAATGGAAGGTTGTTTGGTGTTTTGTCGTTGCCGTGTCTCTTGGCCAAAAGACAGGCTGTGGTTGAGCTTGAGACACGGCAACGACAAAAAACCAAACAACCTTCCATTGACAATGCATTAGTACGGCGCCCCCAGTGGCCATTCTCAGACGATACGGAGAAGATGTTTCACGCATATGTGTGAGTCCAGCCTTATAGGTTTACACGTTACTTAATACATAAATATACCGGTAATTCCATGCTGTAGTTTAGAGACAACTTTCCATCTGTCTTCCACTTCTCTGTTCTTACTGACATCCTGTTAATGTCTGGAGAACGAGATAAAAGATCTCTTAGCTGCCTTTCACACCCAAGGTTTACGATCAAGGACCAAATGTTTACATTGTTGCATTTTGCATTTGGTCTGGTTAACGTTGACCAAAATATGTAAACAAAATGTGGTCGTACATCTCTAGACAGAACATTTCTTCACTTCTATAGAGTGGAGCAACAGCAGTGTGTTGTGATTGTTTTTATTATTTAATGTTTGTGTTTCAATCAAATGACAACAGTGGAAAGTTATGAGCACATTTCAATTAAATGTGTGTTAATCACGGTCGTTATTAGCTTAGCCAGAAAAGTAGCCAAAACAAACACTCATTTCATGCAGCACCACAGTGAACCTCCTTGACAGAGAACATGGTCTGATCTGTTTTGATCATCTCTGATTTTACATTTAATCTGTCATTACAGACTTGTTGGCTGTGAGCTCCAAAAGGAACACATTGAGGTTGTGGCTTCAGCTCTCAGTTCTAATCCTTCCCATCTACGACACCTGGACTTAAGTTACAACAACCTGCTGGACCTGGAGCCGCTCAAAGCTGCACTCAACAGCCCACATTGTAAACTGGAAACTCTACGGTCAGATTCATTCACAATATTTATTTTCACCAGTGATTTATTATGTGATTATACTGTGAATACTGTGGTGATGATTTGTCTTTTAGTGGTGAAAATGTAATCTAATTTATTTTACTTAAAGGTGGGCTGACACGGCCAAAACAACTAATTAAGGCTATCAAATTAGCATAATGTTTTGATGATGTCAAGTACCCCCATGTTAAATTACCCAATCAAATTAATTTATTGTAGTTACTGTACTGAAAGTAGTACTTTCTGTACAGTAACTGAATTAAATGAATTTGATTGGGTAATATGACGGGAGGGGGCGGAGTTGAGCGCTGAGCATTATCTAGTGAAACAACCCCAACAGAACTGTGCGAGGAGGAGAAAATGCGACAATTCATAAAACGAATTTTAAAACAAGCAGTTCTAGGGGTAAATATTTTATATCATCTGCTATAGAATCCCCCCTAACCGCGTACAAAGTACAAGTCTTCTACCAAAAAGGTGTCAGAGATTAGAACGAGGGTCCAACGCTCTCCTCCTCGGCAGCACAGAGCACTTTTTAGCAGCCATCTCTGCTAAAAAGTGCTCCAGTGCTTCACCGGAGCTCCGGAGGACTGAAGTCTGTGGCTCATACACTCACTGTGTGTAGCCTGTGTGTGTGTGTGTGTGTGTGTGTGTGTGTGTGTGTGTGTGTGTGTGTGTGTGTGTGTACACACACAATAGCTCTTGAAAATAGCCGTGCGGTACGGCGCTACCAGCTAACAACAACGCATCACGTTGTGCGCGGCACCGCACAACGGACGAAGTATACATTCACTAATAACTAGGGATGCCCGATCCCGATTGCGCAATCGGATCGGCCGCCGATATCGTCTTTTTTTAACGATCGGAGATCGGGAAAAAAATATCGGATTTTTTTTCTTTTTTTTTTAGATTTTTTTTTTTTTTTTTTTCATTTACATTACAAAACAAACATGACCCGTTCGTCAATTGCGCAGAACCATAGAGTTAGGTCTGACTTTGAACTGCATGTATGCACTTGCTCCATTTCTGTCAGCTCAGCTGTGAGCTGTGCCTGGTCACAATTGTCTCTCTCTCTCTCTCTCTGTGTGTGTGTGTGTGTGTGTGTGTGTGTGTGTGTGTGTGTGTGTGTGTGTGTGTGTGTGTGTGTGTGTGTGTGTGTGTGTGTGTGTGTGTGTGTGTGTGTGTGTGTGTGTGCGCAATTGCTCACATTTTGTAGAGACAGCAAGCATAAATCCACTGGATAAATCCACTTTGTTGAGGTGATAAGTTACAATTGAGTTTCAAAAAAAATTCTCTGCTCCAGCCTACACTCTGCTCCCCCCCTCTCTCTCATTAATGGCTGATTGGCCCACAGCTGTGTGGAAGGAATGCAGCATTAGAGTGAGGCTGAATCTTGTTAAGTGATTGCTGGAAGGGCATGAGGCTAAATGTTTGTATGCCTTCTTGCTGTTTTGTTTCCCAAAAAAAGAAGAGGATAGAAAGGTGTGTAGCCTATGTGTAATCCATAATGCATCTCTCTATCTCTCCTGGCTCCTTTCTCTTCCCCTCTCTCGATCCCCCTCTCTCACTCACACACGCACACACTGACACGCACACACAGCATACAACGTGTGATGCGTGGCTGGAGACAGTTATATATGCCTTAGTACTGTGGTGTGTGACCGGAGACAGTTATATATGCCATAGTACTGTGGTGTGTGACCGGAGACAGTTATATATGCCATAGTACTGTGGTGTGTGACCGGAGACAGTTATATATGCCTTAGTACTGTGGTGTGTGACCGGAGACAGTTATATATGCCATAGTACTGTGGTGTGTGACCGGAGACAGTTATATATGCCATAGTACTGTGGTGTGTGACCGGAGACAGTTATATATGTCATAGTACTGTGGTGTGTGACCGGAGACAGTTATATATGCCATAGTACTGTGGTGTGTGACCGGCAAAGGAAATCTCAGACTTTTATTATGAAGAAGTTTACTGAGAGGACATCTACTGAGGTTTTAGACATATTTTAGTTTGTTCAACAAAGGATATTTAAATGTAATATTTTGTTTTGTTTCGTTTTGTAAAAAAAAGGAATAGAATTATGTTCTTATTGCACTATTCTGCTCTTAATTTTATTTAGTTTGAATGGTTATTTTGTGGTACACTACTTTGTTTTTAATTTGTTGATTCAATGCTGCACTAAGTGATAGAATGAATAGAATAAAAAAAACTTAAAGGACAACTTTTTTTTAATTATTATTTATTATTATTTTTATTTTTTTCTTAACTCACTTAGCGCCGAGCGACTTTCGGGGCGACTAACTAATGATGGCGTTTAGTGCCGAGCGACTCGGAGCGACTTTTATATAAAAGCATTGTTTAAGCTTTTAATTTGGGTTGATAGACGGAGCGGAACGGTTAGCTTACCTTCGACTAGCATACAGATGAAAACCGTGAAAAAAAAGGATACGATTATGACGTCACCTTTAAGCCATAGCTTCCTGTTTACGTAGGCCTCTGTTAGCCGCTAGGCTCAATGCAAACCATCCGACCCTCACGTAGCTTCACTAGGTCGGATTTTGATTCGGAAACTTTCTGTGTGGCATCTATATACGTTCCGATGCCCATACCAATGGTGGTTTGAGACGATCAAGCACGAATTGAGCAGTATTGAGCTCAAATGGCGGCCCGCGGCCTGTCCATTGAATGTCAATGGAGAGCATGTCATTGTACCATCCTGTTATGTCATGAACCTTGTTTTTTATTCTGACTTAACATGGGACCATGGAAAGTCTATGAGCTATGGCTCACTCTAGTGGTCATCTTGTGGCATCCGCAGGCACGTGTACCTGTTTATGTAATGTGATTTTGGGGATTCAATATAGCTATTTCCTGGCGTTATAAGCGCAGATTCATATTGAAATCTGGCTCGCTCGGCGCTAAGTGAGTTAATGCCTTGCCAAAAGATCGGATCGGGAAAGATCGGGATCGAATCGGAAGCAATAATATTTGATCGGTATCGGATCAGGAGCAAAAAAAACGTGATCGGGGCATCCCTACTAATAACTGATACGGCCCGCCTCCTTTTGAGACCGTTTGAAGAAAGACCACATGACCTACTGTATCATAATGTTACATTTTGGGGCTTGTCACCACAACGTTAAAGGGCCTACACCATGCTTTTAAAACTATATTTTTTGTATAAATATATGCTCAAAATTGAGTCTTAGACAGGTTTTAACCCTCAACAAACACTCTGACCATTCTTTTTGTTTGTTCTAGCTCTACTATAATGAGGCTCTCCAGCTGCAATACCAAAACCAAAGTTTTTTGAAAAAAAATAAGTTTTTGAAAAAAAAAGTGTTTTGAAAAAAAGTGTTTTTGAAAAAAAAAGTTTTTTGAAAAAAAAGTTTTTGAAAAAAAAATTTTTTTGAAAAAAAAAGTAAAAAAAAAAATAAAATAAAAAAGTTTTGAAAAAAAAAATTGAATTTTTTTTTCTTTTTTTTTTTTTTTTACTTTTTGACAGTTTATGAAAAAAAAATTGAAAAAAAAAGTTTTGAAAAAAAAAAATTGAATTTTTTTTTTTTTGACTCTGAAAAAAAAAGGGAAACGCGTGTGACGTCACATGCGTCAACTCTCAGAACAGCACTGTTCTGAGAACCCGTGGAAAGCTTTTCATCTCTGTCTTCCCAAAACCAGAGGGGATTCAGATTGTAAGGCCAGGATGGGCCTTACCCCAGCATATATATCAGATCTTGTGACGGATTACGTGCCCTCACGTTCACTAAGATCCGCTAATAAAGCACTCCTGGACACTCCTACAGGTCATTATACCACCAAAGGACATATGGCCTTTGTTTTTAGAGCCCCCTCCCTTTGGAATGCCCTGCCCCTCGAGATTCGCCTCGCTGAGTCAGTCCCCCGTTTTAAATCTCTCCTTAAAACACATTTTTATAGACTAGCTTTTAATCCCTAATTCCACTTTTATGTATTTGTATCCTACCTTACGCAAGCTTTGTAATTATTTCCATGCATTAATTTTCTGCATTGTTTTTAATCCTTATAACCTCTTGTGTGTATGTTTTGTTTTTTGTTTTTTGTCCTTTGATGTTCTATGTTCCTCTTGTAAAGCACTTTGTAACTTGATTTTGAAAGGTGCTATAGAAATAAAGGTTTATTATTATTATTATAAAGACACAATGTACAGAAATAGGACTTTGTGAGGATAGAAGGTGCCAGTGGGACCCCAAAAAAAGGTTTTAAAATAGAAAAAGTGAAAATTCATGGTGTAGGTCCTTTAAGTACAAGTAGCAATATCACAATGCTGTAATAGACTTAGTAATGTTACTAGTAAAAGTAATGCATTCCCAATTTTTACGTATTGGTATCAAATATGAAGTAACACAAGTTATAGTATGCAATATGCAGAATGCCCTGTCCACAATTGTTTAAAGTTTAAGACTGTATGTATATACATTTTTAGAAAATAGCAGATCTACAAGTTTGTAGTGAGTTTGTATATTGTTTTTTTTTTTTTTTTTGTACATCCAAAGTATAACAGGTAATGAAACAGGTGGTTAAAGTAAGTTTTGCAATAATAATTCTAACTACAGTATATGTTTCAAATAATGGAGTAAATATTTCCCTCTGAGGTGGTAGTACAGTAAAAGTATAACGTATTACAAAATGGACATTATCACGTAACATAAAGAAATACCTAAGATTTGTACAGATCTTGTTTTACATTACACCACTGGTCTGTATTAGGTGAACCTCTTTCTCAGATGTTTGGCCCAGGCAGACAGGGTTTTGAGGTTATCCTTTCTGTGAGGTTAGGGTTAGCTTAGGTTTAGGCATAGTGTTTGTGTGGTTGGGGTTATGTCTAGACATAGTGTTTGTAAAATAGATGGTTTTAAGCAGGTTTAGTTTTAATTCATAGCAGAAACATCTTGTGTTATTTATTTATTTTATTCTTGTTTTAAATTGTTTCATTTAGACTGATTCACTGCTGGTTGTCCGAGAGAAGCTGTGAAGTCCTGGCCTCATTTCTCAGCTCCAATCCTTCCCATTTGAGAGAATTAGATCTGAGTCTAAACAGACTGCTGGATTTCGGTATCAAGCTTCTGTGTACTGGAGGGGAAATTCCCCATTGTCAACTGCAGACCCTCAGGTAAATAGTGTTTTCCTGTGTGTGGATGTGTACTTGAGCATCAACAGCAGTTTGTTAAAGTCTTGATTTCTCTGCAGGCTGTCAGGCTGTGGAATCACAGAGAAAGGCTGTTCTTCTCTGGTGTCAGCTGTGGCCCTCAACTCCTCCCATCTGAAGCATCTGGACATCAGCTGTAACCATCCAGGAGGAGATGCTGTACAGACACTGCTCTCTGCTGGACTGGATGTCAAGTGAGTAGACTTTGATGTTGGTTAGTTCAGTAGCCTAGCATTATGGCTATAAGTTAGACAGTTTCAGTAAAGGCACAATGTACTCACGTTGGCTCCACCTTTTTATGGTGACGCAGTTCCTCGTGAAACGGTCCAGAAAGGAGGGACATAGCGTTCGGAGGAATGTGATTTGATGGTCAAAAAGTAGGCGGGCCATAACTCATTGAAGACATTAATATGTAAAGACGGGCGGGCTGACGATAGGCGCTCAGTATCACAGCGTTGCGCTATAGACTGACAAGGCAAGCCAGCTACACAATGGCTCTGCTATATGCAGAGAGGACGAATGGGGAGGCGGGGGAACGGTGAACCACACGAACCAGCGGCTCGCAAGGAGTAGCTGAAGTTGAAGTAGTTGAAGTTGATTGACACAGGCAGCTGTCAGTTATTCTGACCTTGTGAATTATTAAATAGCAGGGGTTGACAGTAAGGTCTCAGAGGCACTTGCCCGTCGGGCAAGTGCAGGCCATATTCTACTTGCCCTCAGGTCTTGGCCACTTGCCCCCCCGCAGCGATGGAAAGTATATTTACTTAAGTACTGTACAATACGTTTACTTCTACTCCACATCTTGGATCCTAATATTGTACTTTTACTCCACTACAATTATTTGAAAACTTTAGTTACTAGTTACTTACTGCAGATATACATTATAATATTATAAGACATATGTAAACCACTTTAGCACTTTTGCTTTTACTTTAGTACTTTTACTTGTAAAAAAGTATTTATATATTGCAGTATTGATACTTTTACTTAAGTAAAACCTTTGAGTACTTTTTTCTACAACTACCCCCCCCCCCCCCCAACACACACACACAAACACACAAACACACACACACACACACACACACACACACACACACACACACACACACACACACACACACACACACACACACCAAAAAAGGAAGAAGAAAATAAAATAGTCTTGCTTGTTTCTCTCTCACAAACAAAACCTGGCAACGCTGGACAGCAGACCATCAGAGTCGGAGATGTGTTTATGTGTGTTTATGTTAGTTGTTAGCACAGAACGCTAACAAGCAGGCTGCCCTGCAGTGCACATGCATGCTGCTCATGATTAAATACATTATGTAGCGCAATACAGGGAGGGAAACATCGGGAAAGCACTGTTGATAGCATGGAAAATAGACGCTTCACTCGTAAAATAGACGTTTCGCGCCGTTCGCGGACATGTCAATGTTTTAGCGACTTTTGCGGTAATAGTTCTGTCTTCTTTCACTTTCTCCCCACCGTTTGGTGACCTGTGCTTCAGCACGTAAAGTGCGTGCATTAATCTGGCCATGCTGTAGCATAATGTGAGTGTGTATGCCTTGTAGATTCGCTGTTTTTGACGGAGCTCACATAGCCACTGGCTGGCGGCTGCCTGCACGCGCGTTCGTTCAGTGTGTGTGTGTGTGTGAGTGTGTGTGGGGGGCGTGTGGAGGGACTTCGGAGGGAGAGAGAGAAGGACAACTAGCCCTGTAGCCCCTGTTCAAGTATAGGCACACATCTCATTATTATGTTGCTCAAAATGTGCACTTGCCCGTTCGGGCAACCCAGTAGCACAATTCACCTGCCCGACCTTTTTATTTACTTGCCCCGGGCAGTCGGGCAACCGTTAGTGTCAATCCCTGTTTGTCATCATGCATTACGCTGTTGTTTAGGGGCTGGAATAATACACAAATACTCAAATCTTATGGCCATATTATCACAACAGATATGCTCTAAAAGTGTGAAAAACTTATTTTTTGATTTCTCTGGGTATTTAAAGTTCCACCATAAGGGTTCCATTTCCATGAGTGAGTAGCCTACACGTTTCTGAAGTACCGGAGAGGTAGCTCTCCATTTCATATCCACTGAAGTAATGTCTCCCCATTCGAAAATAACCATTTCCATTATTCATCTTTGTGCAATGGTCCAAAACATAACTACTACTATATAGCGACATGTGACTATAATCTAATACTGTAGATTTAATGTTTACATCGATCATAGCCTCTGAAAACCAACTACATAGATTGTAACCTGCATAGATGGCTTGTTATGACTCGTAACGTACGTGCGTCGGCTAACCAAAAAAGATACAAGCTACAAATAAAGAAATGATCATTTCTTCCTACAGTGTGAATCATGGAGGAGAACACTGGATAGAACACTGGACTAATCCTCAACTCCTCAAAAGATGTGAGTGTCTGTCTGTCTGTCTGTCTGTCTGTCTGTCTGTCTGTCTGTCTGTCTGTCTGTCTGTCTGTCTGTCTGAACTTCCAGATAATTTAGATGGTTTCTCTGTTCGTCCTGGTCTTTAACACCAGCTGATGCTCGTTTACAAAGCCCTACCTGACACACCTTCTACAATGTGAAAAATACAAGAACAAAAAAAGCCTAAGCCACTCGACCAAAAGTCTGGAAACTGGGGTTTGTCAGACAATGTGTCCCTAAAACACACTGTCCCCACATCCAACACTCCTTCTGCCACACCCATTCTGCTGACACTATTAGGATCATTTTGGTGACACCTGCAGATGTTTTGCATGATGTCCTACCCTGTCTGTTTCTTCTCTTTGTCCACTGCTCTGTCCACTCCTAGGCATAGTCTAGTGCAGAGGTCCTCAAACTGTTTAATGTCAAGGACCCCCAGGTTTATATATATGTAGCCGTGGACCCCCATCTGATTTTTTTTTAAATAGAATCTCCCAGAAGAGATGCTTTATGTAGCAGATATACAAGCTTGCAGCGCGGCACAAAGTGTCATGCTATGCAGTGATGCTCGTAGTCCTGCGTCTCTGATGCACAGTTTTAAGAAAGGACATCAAACGTCCCGTGGACATGTACTTTATCCTGCTGTTATGAACACATTCAGCACTTCCATAATTCCAGCATTAATATTATACAGAGCCAAAGTGAATGCGCCCGCGGACTTGTCTCATTCTCTCCACATCTCCAGAGTGGCTGTGTCTTTCCAGAGGCAATGAGGAGATAATGCCCCTACCCCTTCTCCACTGTGTATTATTTATAGTTTGTCAAACGGCTGTGTTGCGCAGCGAAACTCTGCGGCCCAAGATAAATTGTTCCTTTCGGGGAGACACAAGTGTAACACTATATGTGTGCTATAAAGAGCGAGGCATCCCTTAGACTTCTTTGTGTTCATTAAACGTGTACAGAGAGATACGGGTACGCAGAGATACAAAATACAAATACTGGGTCAAAACAATTATCAAAACTAGAGCCCTGCACGGCCTGAAATGGGGGGCCGGGCTGCCCATGGGAATACAGGCCTATCCCTGGCCACCTTATTTATTTAATTCATTATTTTCGTGCGTGGTTCCACTGGTGCGCGCAGCAGCTACACTCTCAAGGGCAGTCCATACTGTCACTGACCCCGAACTTTGTGTCGGAAAGGTCCGGTTCAACTACAAAATGACATCACTCGCAACTTCTGAAAAGGATTTCCCCTAATTTGAGTTTGGAAAGCTGCATGCATGTCAGAAAGTCGGAACTTTCCGACGACAATTCGGTGGTTGGAGACAGTATGTACAGCCCTTTAGCTGTGTGCTAGAGCTTGTGCTCTGATTAGAACAAACACAGAAGAAGTCAAGAGCAAATCAACACACACATCACAAGTAAGAAATCTTCCTCCAGCCACCGTTTGTTATGATGTATTGTTACTGTATATTATCCTCACAGCAGGACATTAGACATTGATATTTGTCGGCTACCGAGGTTACAACAAACCGTCTCGTAAAATACAGAAAAGATGCGTCCCGTAATGAACTGTACTCATGACACGACAAATTACATATGATAGCAGATCTACAAGCTCACAGCGCGGCACCAAGTGCCAGTCTTTGAATATTTCACATCCTTAAAAAACTATGTTTCTATATCAGAGGTTCTCAAACGTTTTCATGTGAAGGATCCCCAACATGATAGGCATTTAGCCACGGACCCCCATCTCAAAATATTTTTTTCCAGGGACCCCCCAGGAGCAAAATTGTAGTTACAAATGTCTGCTTAAAAAAATACATATATTCAAAGATTTGCACACATTTTCACGACTTTTCAAAAAATAGCAGATCTACAAGCTTTTAGCGCTCGGTGCCGTGCTGTGACCTTGTATATCTGCTATTTTTCAATAGTTAAAGTATAAACTAATGAAGGCCCCTCCACCTTGGGCCCTGGTAACTCAGTCCCACTTTTACCCCCCATGTGACGCCCCTGGTTCCGAGCATGGTTCTGAGCCCGGCCCGCCCTGGTCGCGTTCCGACGGGCTTGCAGGACTCTGATCAAAACACAAAATATAAACACAGGCCAGAGAAATGGATTTGAGATACAAATATATTTCTCATATACATTTTATATTTTGAAAGTACATGGAAATACATTTTATAAAAATGTCTGCATGTGACTAACGCGTTACAAACCGACGCGTTACTGTAATTCCCTTTTTCAGTAACGAGTACTCTAACGCATTTTGTTTTTATTCAGTAACTCAGTACCGTTACTACATGGTGCGTTACTCCATTACTTTGTGTTATGTTTATGCAGCTAAAGCTGAGTGTAGTCCTGAATCTTCCTGTGTCACCTCCTCCTGTTGGGTCGACTGCGGTTATAGGGTTAGGGTTAGGGTCAATGTTCCCTCTAATTTTTTTTCGGTCTGAGCAAACACTCAAACCTTCTGAGCACAACTTGAGCACTGATGAGCAAATATGTCGAGTGCACGAGTGTATACTGCGTCAGTGCGTCAAGTCATGTCAAGTTATGGCTTATTCAAATTTAATTACAGAATAAGTAATAGCGGTTCGACTACTGTTAATAAACTGTAGGCTATAGGACAGTTAAATTTAAGAAGACGGGGGAAAAAGGGTTTTATATCCATTATTATTCAGTATTAGGCCTACAGACTGATTTCCCCCCTTGGGATAATAAATCTATCTATCTTATATAGTGTATACACATGTTGACAACATGTTGTGTAAATACAATACAAACAATGGGCCTAAATATGAGTCAAAATAACAATACATTGACATTTTGATATTGACACATCTAAAGAAGTGTCATTATTATGAATAAAATACAGTCCAAAAGCACTATGTGTAGCCTACTGTATGTGCCAAAGTGCCAATGTAAGCATGCATGCGAAAATTTGGTATAGGCCTACCATTTCACACTCAATTTAAATTAACACTGGCTTTTGACCTTGTAGATTGCTTTCCCAAAAATGTAATCATATAATATGACCTAAGCTAGCCCATAACCTTACAGAGAGGTGGACTCTCTCCCTAACCCTAACCCAATTTATATTTTTTATAAAATCAACAAATTAATTTAACTCTGAGTGTGGGGTTCCATTTGTACACTCTGAGTTACATAAGGGTCCATTTGGTTCCTAACTTTTGCTGGGGACCCCTGGAACTACCTCAAGATCCCCGGGGGTCCCCAGAGCCCAGACCCAATTTGGGACCAATGCATTACAGGACTGGAGTTATTTTTGTTACTGTAACTCGTCGTGAAGGTGAGACGCCAAGCTTGTCAGCTCCAGAGAAACATTGCAGTTTATATAGTTCATACCTGGAAGCTGGATGGAGGAGTAGTGTGTACTGTAGGTCTAATCTCTGCTGTGCACAGGCGGGGGATTTCTTTATGAAACTGCACATTACCAACCATGGTCCTTTGAGCTTCTGATACGCGAAGCAAAGCACATGCGTTTTGTTTTGGTAGCCTTCCCTACAGCCACGCTGTTGCTAACGTTAATGCACTCATAGAAGATGTAACTGAGAAAGTTTTATGACGGCAATAAAACAATTTAGTAGTCCGAAGCAGTCTCTGTTTACCACACGTGCCTGCGTGCATGTGTGTGTGTGAGAGAGAGATAGAGAGAGAGGAGGGGGGAGGCGAGCGAGAGTCGAGAGACGGAGACAGAGAGCGAGAGGGAGAGAATTTGGCGAGAGGGGGGAGGCAGCCGAGGCACCGAAAGAGAGAGAGAGAGAGAGAGAGAGAGAGAGAGAGAGAGAGAGAGAGAGAGAGAGAGAGAGAGAGAGAGAGAGAGAGAGAGAGAGAGAGAGAGAGAGAGAGAGAGAGAGAGAGAGAGAGAGAGAGAGAGAGAGAGAGAGACCTAGCGCTGCCTATGTTAAGCATATGCAGGCAGACAGAGTCTGAGTACACAAAAAAATCAACTGCTGCGTTTCACAAATCTATTGGTGTTAATCTGCCGTGCGCTACAAAGATTTGTCGTGCACGACAGCGTCCTGAGTTGTGCGCGGGCGCGCAGCTTAGAGGGAACATTGGTTAGGGTTAGGTTAGGTTTAGGCATAGTTTTACTGAGGTTAAGGTTAGGGTTAGGCATAGTTTTACTGAGGTTAGGGTTAGGATTAGGTTTAGGGTTAGGATTAGGATTAGGCATAGTTTTGCTGAGGTTAGGGTTAGGGTTAAGGTTAGGTTTAGGGTTAGGGGTTAGGTTTAGGCATAGTTTTACTGAGGTTAGGGTTAGGGTTAAGGTTAGGTTTAGGGTTAGTAGTGAAAACAGCTAATCTACAAGCTCACAATGCGTCGCAAAGTGATGTGTTGTGAGCTTGTAGATCTGCTGTTTTCACTATTTTGGGTAAGTCTAATTTCTTGTTTGGGAACCACTGGTATAGACCACATTGCTTAGCAGAGTTCAGTGCAATGCATATCAAGTGATGAAAATGAAAGCTATAAGGTCATTAATGGGAGACCAACTAAAATACTTTTCAGAGTAACGCATACATTTTTTGTGTAACTATTCACTAAAGTGTTTAAAATTAATTAACTAGGAACGGTAACGAGTTACTGGTTTTCAGTAACTAGCACAACACTGATGATTAGTCATTTCACAGATTGATAGTATTACATTAATTACCTGTCAGAATTTCTCTGAATAAATTGAGGATACTAGCAGAGTGTTTTTCATGGTGTTTGTCTTTGGAGCCTAAATGTTTACCACTGTGTGTCAGTGTGTGAGAGCGCAGGCCAGAGTTACCGTTATGGTGGAAAGCTAGACAGGAACTATGGCATGAGACTGAATGAACAGCTGCCTCTACGCCAGTACTTCACAGACTGCAAATAGTCCAGTAAAAATAAAGCTGAGGTTGGAAAAAATTGTGTTATTTAGTTTTTCAACTGATTCTGACAGGAAATTAGGTCTACTAGCCAGGATAAAAAAAAATCTACCATAATCTGCTCACTGCAAATACCCACAGTGGCCAAATCAAGTTGGGCTCCCATCGACTTTCTATACAGGAGGAAAATACCCAGAAAATAAATCTGCTTTAAGTAGGATGTGAGGGGTCTAACTGGGGGTTTGTCATGATGCTGAATCCATTGCAAGCATTTGTTTTGCACAAAAAACATTCATTGGCCCCAGAAAACGCCCACAAAACTGATGAAAAGTGATGACTCATCACTTTTCATCACTAAACCATCATTTTCTGGGGCCATTTTTAGCCCAAGGAATGTTTTTTGTGCAAAACAAATGCTTGCAATGGATTCAACATCATGACAAACCCCTAGTTAGACCCCTCACATCCTACTTAAAGCAGATTTTTTTCGGGGTATTTTCCTCCTGTATAGAAAGTCGATGGGAGCCCAACTTGATTTGGCCATTGTGGGTATTTGCAGTGAGCAGATTATGGTAGATTTTTTATCCTGGCTAGTAGACCTAATTTCCTGTCAGAATCACTAAATAAACTAAATAACACAATTTTTTCCAACCTGAGTGGATTATTTTCCTAGAATTACTAGACTAAAAACCGCTCTGCCAGCCTTAGAATAATAATTAGAAATTTAAACAAGCCATGTAGAAGTGACATCACGCTGTGTGCGTGCGTGCGTGCGTGGGTTAATGGGTTAATACATTAATCGAAAATGAATGTATTAATGTTCGTCAATTAACCTTTTGTATTGATATAAACCAAATAAAAACAAAGCTATGATGATTATGATTATGATGATTAGCTATGAAGACTAAATATATTGACAAATATAAACTAGACGAAGAGATCCAGTAGAACTAAAAGAAAAGTAATTTTATGTTTGGGTTGTGCTCTGAAAATAGCAGATCTACTGTACAAGCTCACAATGCATCACGTTGCGACGCGTTGTAGAACTGATATTTTCAGAGTGCAGCCAAGTGTAAAATCAGGCATTGCGACACCATGAAAGCACTGCCAAAAATTGGTCGTCAAAATCAACCGTAGATTGAAAGTCTAAAATCTTTAAGATATACAAGCTCACAGTGCGGCACTCAATGCCGCGCTGCGAGCTTGTAGATCTGCTATTTTTTTTTTAAATCATGAACATGAATATTTCAAATCCTTCTAATGTTTTTTGAAAAACGTATGTTTCTATGTCAGTGATGATCAAACTGTTTCATGTGAAGGACCCCCAAAATGGTATGTATTTGGCCAGGGACCCCCATCTCAAAATATTTTGTTTCAGGGACCCCCGAGAAGCAAAATTTGAGTTACAAATATTCGCTTAAAAATACATGTATTCAAAGACTAGCAGATCCTTCATAATGTTCTTCATAGGGGGAGGAGGGGATTTAACCCATTTAGACTGGGAACGGATTATTGCACATTATTTTGCTTGTAGATCTGCAATTTTTTTATCATGAACAATTTTGAGCAAGTATTATTATTTCAAATCCTTTTTTTCTTCTTTTTTAAAAAAACCTATGTTTCTATGTCAGTGATGCTCAAACTTTTTCATGTGAAGGACCCCCAAAATTGTATGTATTTGGCCAGGGACCCCATCTCAAAATATTTAGTTCCAGGGACCCCCAAAATTTACATTACATTTTCAGAAAAAAATAGCAGAATATGTGAAATCCTTCTAAGGTGTTTTTGAAAAACCTATGCTTCTATGTCAGTGATGCTCAAACTTTTTCATGTGAAGGACCCCCAAAATGGTATGTATTTGGCCAGGGACCCCCATCTCAAAATATTTAGTTCCAGGGACCCCCCAGAAGCAAAATTTTAGTTCAAATATTTCCTTAAAAATACATGTATTCAAAGATTTACATTACATTTTCACAAAAAAATAGCAGATCTACAAGCTCACAGCACGGCACTCGGTGCCGCGCTGTTAGCTTGTATATTTGCTATTTTTCAATAGTTAAAGTATAAAATAATTAAGGCCCCTCCACCTTGGGCCCTAGTAACTCAGTCCCACTCCCACCCTACCCCTTGTGACGCCCCTGTCTGTGTGCGCGCATGTCTGTGTGTGCGTGTGTGTGTGTGTGTGTGTGTGTGTGTGTGTGTGTGTGTGTGTGTGTGTGTGTGTGTGTGTGTGTGTGTGTGTGTGTGTGTGTGTGTGTGTGTGTGTGTGTGTGTGTGTGTGTGCGCGCAGGGGTGTGGCACCAAATTCTGAGCCCTGGGTACAAGGATTCACTGCGGGCCCCCCATGAATGTTCTTCATAGGGGGAGGGGGGGTTTAATAGGAACGCATTATTACATGTTATTTAGTGCTTTAACTATTGAAAAATAGCAGATATACAAGTTCACAGCGCGGCACTCAATGCCGCGCTGTGAGCTTGTAGATCTGCTATGTTTGAAAAATCATGAACAATTATTTGTTCAAGTATTTGAATATTTCAAATCCTTTTTTTTTTTTTTAACCCTATGTTTCTATATGTCAGTGGTGCTCAAACCTTTTCATGTGAAGGACCCCCAAAATGGTATGTATTTGGCCAGGGACCCCCATCTCAAAATATTTAGTTCCAGGGACCCCCCAGAAGCAGAATTTGAATTTCAAATATTCGCTTAAAAATATATTTATTCAAAGATTGGCATTACATTTTCACAAAAAAAAAACAGATCGCAACGCGGCACTCGGTGCCGTGCTGTAAGCTTGTATATTTGCTATTTTTCAATAGTTAAAGCAGGGGTCTTCAACAGAGGGTCCGGGACCCCTAGGGGGTCCTCAGAGTTACTACAGGGGGTCCTCCAAATCTTTGTGTGATAGAAACTTTGTTTCCTCCTTTTTTATATTAACCACTTAAACCATAGCATCCACTTTTGCCAAAAATAGCCGATCTACAAGCTCACAACGCCTCGCGCTGTGAGGCGGGAAAAAGAGCAGACTAAGTACAGAGTGAAAGGTCAAGTTTATTAAGTATTGACGGTTCAAGTGGTTAAATATCTGAAAACACAAATTGACATGAATCCAAAATACGCTGATGATTGTGCTGTCAAACAATGAAACTATATGGAATCTATGAACAGGTTGTGGGGGTCCCTGCTTCATCTCTCTCTCAACTAAGGGGTCCCTACTTCATCTCTCTCTCAGCTAAGGGGTCCCTGCTTCATCTCTCTCTCAACTAGGGGTCCCTGCTTCATCTGTCTCTCAACTAGGGGTCCCTGCTTCATCTCTCTCTCAACTAAGGGGTCCCTGCTTCATCTCTCTCTCAGCTAAGGGGTCCCTGCTTCATCTCTCTCTCAACTAGGGGTCCCTGCTTCATCTGTCTCTCAACTAAGGGGTCCCTGCTTCATCTCTCTCTCAACTAAGGGGTCCCTGCTTCATCTCTCTCTCAACTAAGGGGTCCCTGCTTCATCGCTCTCTCAACTAGGGGTCCCTGCTTCATCTCTCTCTCAACTAAGGGGTCCTTGGCCTGAAAACGTTGAAGACCCCTGAGTTAAAGTACAAAATAATTAAGATCTCTCCAACCTTGGGCCCTAGTAACTCAGTCCCACTCCCCCCCCTCCCCCTTGTGATGCCCCTGTGTGTGTGTGTGTGTGTGTGTGTGTGTGTGTGTGTGTGTGTGTGTGTGTGTGTGTGTGTGTGTGTGTGTGTGTGTGTGTGTGTGTGTGTGTGTGTGTGTGTGTGTGTGTGTGTGTGTGTGTGTGTGTGTGTGTGTGTGTGTGTGTGTGTGTGTGTGCGTGCGTGCGTGCGTGCGTGTTGGGACCCCTTGGAAAATAAAACGGATGCTTTCCCATCTTGAATGGGTTAATACATTAATCCAAAATGAATGTATTAATGTTGGTCGATTAACCTTTTTCATTGAGGAAAACTAAATAAAAACAAAGTTTTGATGATTAAAACTAAGACTAAATATATTGACAAATATAAACTAGACTAAAATGTTAGGGAGGGACTAGTGGAGAAGAGATCCAGTAGAACTAAAAGAAAAGTCATTTCATGTTTGCGTTGCACTCTGAAAATAGCAGATCTACAAGTTCACAATGCATCACGTTGCGACGCGTTGTAGAACTAATATTTTCAGTGCGCAGCCACGTGTAAAATCAGGCATTGCGACACCATCAAGGCAACGACTAAATACATTTTGTCATCAAAATCACCCGTAGATTGAAAGTATAAAATCTTTAAGATCTACAAGCTCAAAGCGCGGCGCTCAATGCCGCGCTGTGAGCTTGTAGATCTGCTATTTTTGAAAAATCATGAACATTTGTGCAAGTATTTGAATATTTCAAATCCTTCTAATGTTTTTTGAAAAACGTATGTTTCTATGTCAGTGATGCTCAAACTTTTTCATGTGAAGGACCCCCAAAATGGTATGTATTTGGCCAGGGACCCCCATCTCAAAATATTTAGTTCCAGGGACCCCCCAGAAGCAGAATTTGAATTTCAAATATTCGCTTAAAAATATATTTATTCAAAGATTGGCATCACATTTTCTAAAAAAAACAAAAAACAGATCGCAACGCGGCACTCGGTGCCGTGCTGTAAGCTTGTATATTTGCTATTTTTCAATAGTTAAAGCAGGGGTCTTCAACAGGGGGTCCGGGACCCCTAGGGGGTCCTCAGAGTTACTAAAGGGGGTCCTCCAAATCTTTGTGTGATAGAAACTTTGTTTCCTCCTTTTTTATATTAACCACTTAAACCATAGCATCCACTTTTGCCAAAAATAGCCGATCTACAAGCTCACAACGCCTCGCGCTGTGAGGCGGGAAAAAGAGCAGACTAAGTACAGAGTGAAAGGTCAAGTTTATTAAGTATTGACGGTTCAAGTGGTTAAATATCTGAAAACACAAATTGACATGAATCCAAAATACGCTGATGATTGTGCTGTCAAACAATGAAACTATATGGAATCTATGAACAGGTTGTGGGGGTCCCTGCTTCATCTCTCTCTCAACTAAGGGGTCCCTACTTCATCTCTCTCTCAGCTAAGGGGTCCCTGCTTCATCTCTCTCTCAACTAGGGGTCCCTGCTTCATCTGTCTCTCAACTAGGGGTCCCTGCTTCATCTCTCTCTCAACTAAGGGGTCCCTGCTTCATCTCTCTCTCAACTAAGGGGTCCCTGCTTCATCTCTCTCTCAGCTAAGGGGTCCCTGCTTCATCTCTCTCTCAACTAGGGGTCCCTGCTTCATCTGTCTCTCAACTAAGGGGTCCCTGCTTCATCTCTCTCTCAACTAAGGGGTCCCTGCTTCATCTCTCTCTCAACTAAGGGGTCCCTGCTTCATCGCTCTCTCAACTAGGGGTCCCTGCTTCATCTCTCTCTCAACTAAGGGGTCCTTGGCCTGAAAACGTTGAAGACCCCTGAGTTAAAGTACAAAATAATTAAGATCTCTCCAACCTTGGGCCCTAGTAACTCAGTCCCACTCCCCCCCCCTCCCCCTTGTGACGCCCCTGTGTGTGTGTGTGTGTGTGTGTGTGTGTGTGTGTGTGTGTGTGTGTGTGTGTGTGTGTGTGTGTGTGTGTGTGTGTGTGTGTGTGTGTGTGTGTGTGTGCGCGTGTGTGTGTGTGTGTGTGCTGGGACCCCTTGGAAAATAAAACGGATGCTTTCCCAGCTTGAATGGGTTAATACATTAATCCAAAATGAATGTATTAATGTTGGTCGATTAACCTTTTTCATTGAGGAAAACTAAATAAAAACAAAGTTTTGATGATTAAAACTAAGACTAAATATATTGACAAATATAAACTAGACTAAAATGTTAGGGAGGGACTAGTGGAGAAGAGATCCAGTAGAACTAAAAGAAAAGTCATTTCATGTTTGCGTTGCACTCTGAAAATAGCAGATCTACAAGTTCACAATGCATCACGTTGCGACGCGTTGTAGAACTAATATTTTCAGTGCGCAGCCACGTGTAAAATCAGGCATTGCGACACCATCAAGGCAACGACTAAATACATTTTGTCATCAAAATCACCCGTAGATTGAAAGTATAAAATCTTTAAGATCTACAAGCTCAAAGCGCGGCGCTCAATGCCGCGCTGTGAGCTTGTAGATCTGCTATTTTTGAAAAATCATGAACATTTGTGCAAGTATTTGAATATTTCAAATCCTTCTAATGTTTTTTGAAAAACGTATGTTTCTATGTCAGTGATGCTCAAACTTTTTCATGTGAAGGACCCCCAAAATGGTATGTATTTGGCCAGGGACCCCCATCTCAAAATATTTAGTTCCAGGGAACCCCAGAAGCAGAATTTGAATTTCAAATATTCGCTTAAAAATATATTTATTCAAAGATTGGCATCACATTTTCTAAAAAAAAACAAAAACAGATCGCAACGCGGCACTCTGTGCCGTGCTGTAAGCTTGTATATTTGCTATTTTTCAATAGTTAAAGCAGGGGTCTTCAACAGGGGGTCCGGGACCCCTAGGGGGTCCTCAGAGTTACTAAAGGGGGTCCTCCAAATCTTTGTGTGATAGAAACTTTGTTTCCTCCTTTTTTATATTAACCACTTAAACCATAGCATCCACTTTTGCCAAAAATAGCCGATCTACAAGCTCACAACGCCTCGCGCTGTGAGGCGGGAAAAAGAGCAGACTAAGTACAGAGTGAAAGGTCAAGTTTATTAAGTATTGACGGTTCAAGTGGTTAAATATCTGAAAACACAAATTGACATGAATCCAAAATACGCTGATGATTGTGCTGTCAAACAATGAAACTATATGGAATCTATGAACAGGTTGTGGGGGTCCCTGCTTCATCTCTCTCTCAACTAAGGGGTCCCTGCTTCATCTCTCTCTCAGCTAAGGGGTCCCTGCTTTATCTCTCTCTCAACTAGGGGTCCCTGCTTCATCTGTCTCTCAACTAGGGGTCCCTGCTTCATCTCTCTCTCAACTAAGGGGTCCCTGCTTCATCTCTCTCTCAACTAAGGGGTCCCTGCTTCATCTCTCTCTCAACTAGGGGTCCCTGCTTCATCGCTCTCTCAACTAAGGGGTCCTTGGCCTGAAAACGTTGAAGACCCCTGAGTTAAAGTACAAAATAATTAAGATCTCTCCAACCTTGGGCCCTAGTAACTCAAGGATTCACTGCAGGCCCCCCATGAATGTTCTTCATAGGGGGAGGAGGGGGTTAAACCCACTGGGAACGCATTCTTTAGTGCTTTAACTATTGAAAATTTGCAGATATACAAGCTCACAGCACGGGACTCAATGCCGCGCTGTGAGCTTGTAGATCTGCCTTGTTTAAAAAATCATGAACATTTGTGCAAGTATTGAATATTTCAAATCCTTCTAAAGTTTTTTGGAAAACCTATGTTTCTATGTCAGTGGTGCTCAAACTTTTTCATGTGGTAAAATGGTATGTATTTGTCCAGGGACCCCCATCTCAAAATATTTTGTTCCAGGGACCCCCCAGAAGCAAAATGTGCATGTATTCAAAGATTTGCATTGCATTTGAACTGTACCGTCATGAAACTGTACCTTTTTCTATGCAAACTTCTAATAAAGTCTTCAATCAAATCAATCAATTTTCACGAAAAATAGCAGATCTACAAGCTCACAGCGCGGCACTGAGTGCCGCGCTGTGAGCTTGTATATCTGCTATTTTTCAATAGCTATAGTATAAAACTATAGTATAAAATAACTAAGAACACCTCCACCTTGGGCCCTAGTAACTCAACCCCCCCCCCCTCCCCCTGTGAAGCCCCTGTGTGTGTGTGTGTGTGTGTGTGTGTGTGTGTGTGTGTGTGTGTGTGTGTGTGTGTGTGTGTGTGTGTGTGTGTGTGTGTGTGTGTGTGTGTGTGTGTGTGTGTGTGTGTGTGTGTGTGTGTGTGTGTGTGTGTGTGTGTGTGTGTGTCAGTGAATGATATATTTAATGTTTCCTGTGTTGTTTTCTCATCAGATTTTCAGATTCTCTCTCTGGACACAAACACAGCACACAGCAAACTCTCTCTCTCTCAGAACAACAGGAAGGTGACATGGGTGGATGAGGATCAGAATTATCCTCCTCATGCTGACAGGTTTGATGGACAGTATCAGGTTCTGTGTACAGAGGGTCTGACTGGACGCTGTTACTGGGAGGTGGAGAGGAGTGGAAGGGTTCAGATAGCAGTGACTTACAGAGAGATCAGCAGGAAAAGAGAGGGTGGTGACTGTAGGCTTGGAGGGAATGAACTCTCCTGGAGTCTGATCTGTTGGAACAGTTACACTGTCAGACACAATAGTAAGGAGACTGTCCTCCCTGTCAGTCCCTCTGGAGACTGGAGGTCAGGTAGAGTAGCCGTGTATCTGGACTGTCCTGCAGGGATTCTGTCCTTCTATGAGGTGTCAGAGGACACTCTGACACACCTGTACACCGTCAAGAACACATTCACTGGACCTCTCTATGCTGGGTTCAGGTTACCCTACTCCTCCTCCTCAGTGTTTCTGTGTGAGCAGAGCTAGAGTCTCTATGTGAGGGTGACATCAGGTCACCATGGTTACTCTACATGTCTGACTGAGTCCAGGTTGTCATGGTTACCACTGTCGCCTGGACACTGTGACCCTAGATACTGTAATTCTGACATCACAGACAACATATTTGGTCATGACTGACTCGTGGTGACATCATCATGATGACAGATAGACAGACTGTATATAAATCTGTAAATATTTAGTTCCAGGGACCGCCATGAGATGAGATTTGTTTTTGTTAAAATGTTCATAATTATTCAAATAAAATGTCATATTCACTTTTCAAAAACAGCAGATCTACAAGCTCACAGCGCATCACAATGTGACGCGTTGAGAGCTTGTAGATCTGCTGTTTTCTAATAGTGAATCATAAAACATGGTTGTAGTGGTTCAGCTGATTCAATCATTTAGCCGGGGACCCCCTGGAACCCCCTCAAGGACCCCTGGGGGTCCCCAGACCACACTTTGAGAACTAACTGGTCTAGACACTGTTTCTCAACATCTGGTTGGGGGCCCACTAGGGGTCCAAATGGACCCTTACAGCAGCGCTTCTCAAAGCCCCACATTAACATGGACCCCCAGGGACCCCCATCTGAAAATGTTTAGTTCCAGGGACCCCCAGAAGAGAAGATTTAAGTTTATAAAAAAATCACAATTATTAAAACTGTTCCAAACATTTTCTAAATACCTAAAATGTATTTTGACGGAGCCTTGATGGCATCGTAATGACTGCTTTTACACTTGGTTGCAAGATGAAAATAGCAGATCTACAAGCTCACAGCACGTCGCAGCTTGTAGATCTGCTATTTTCAGAGTGCAACACCCGAGCGCAACCGAGTTCTACTAAAAAGCAGTCTCAAAGTGTGGTCCGGGGACCCCCAGGGGTCCTTGAGGGGGTTCCAGGGGGTCCATTATTACTGATTAGGTGTTTTTTTTTTCCTAGATCTATATTTCTATACACATTGATTTGTTATTGATGTGTTGTTATTGACGTCTAAACATTAAATACACCGGCTGTTTGAGAATGTCAACAGATCTACAAGCTCTCATCAGATCAGATCAGATTAGATCAGATTAGACAGACCTCAAACCTCCTCTCCACACGTTTATAAATATGGATCATAAATACTGATGATGATGATGATGAAGATGTAAATATTTCTCATGTATTTTTATGTCTTTTCAAAATGCCTCAAATCATGAACGCAGCTTCTGATTGGCTTGAAACTTGTTTACTTCATCCTGATTGGATAAGATGATGATGATGTAAATGTCATGTATTTTTATGTATAATCAGATTGACTTCTACCTGGCCTGGTGGAGACCTGTGCTCTGAGGAGCACATTTTAATACTTTTAATTTTAGGCTACCATTGCCTTCTAAAGTTTGTGTATGAGACCTGATGGTCGCTTATCTCCCGATCAAGGAGTCTTACTGGTTGTATGTTCATTTTAACATGTTATTGTATGATCATCTGTAAAATTGTTTAATAAATTGTTTAATACATTTTTAATAAAAAGATTATTGAAAGTGTGTCGTTGCTGTGTTTATTATTATTACTACAGTGAGTGAATGCAGGGAGGGAGGGGGCTGTAGCAGCAGCGCTATAGAGAGAGATCTCTCTCTATAGCGCTATAGAGAGAGATCTCTCTATCTCTCTATAGCGCTGCTGCTACTCAGTGCTATAGAGAGAGATCTCTCTATAGCGCGAGATAGCGCTATAGAGAGATCTCTCTCTATAGCGCTATAGAGAGAGATCTCTCTATATCGCTATAGAGAGATCTCTCTCTATAGCGCTATAGAGAGATCTCTCTATAGCGCTATAGAGAGAGATCTCTCTATCTCTCTATAGCGCTGCTGCTACTCAGCGCTATAGAGAGAGATCTCTCTATAGCGCTATAGAGAGAGATCTCTCTATAGCGCTTAACATAATTGTTATAAATATATTTGTAAAGGGTTAGGGTTAGGGTCTATGGCGAAAATGAATGGGGAATATTAAGTGACCCCAGGAATCCACTTCCGCTGCGACGCTCTATTAACACCACTGAAGTGAAGCAGTGAATGTTGTTCTGAGTGGAAGACACACTTTTTGTTACCAATGCTTTAAAAATAGCAGATGAATGTTCTTCATAGGGGGAGGAGGGGGTTAAACCCACTGGGAACGCATTCTTTAGTGCTTTAACTATTGAAAATTTGCAGATATACAAGCTCACAGCACGGGACTCAATGCCGCGCTGTGAGCTTGTAGATCTGCCTTGTTTAAAAAATCATGAACATTTGTGCAAGTATTGAATATTTCAAATCCTTCTAAAGTTTTTTGGAAAACCTATGTTTCTATGTCAGTGGTGCTCAAACTTTTTCATGTGGTAAAATGGTATGTATTTGTCCAGGGACCCCCATCTCAAAATATTTTGTTCCAGGGACCCCCCAGAAGCAAAATGTGCATGTATTCAAAGATTTGCATTGCATTTGAACTGTACCGTCATGAAACTGTACCTTTTTCTATGCAAACTTCTAATAAAGTCTTCAATCAAATCAATCAATTTTCACGAAAAATAGCAGATCTACAAGCTCACAGCTGTGAGCTTGGATATTTGCTATTTTTCAATAGTTAAAGCAGGGGTCTTCAACAGAGGGTCCGGGACCCCTAGGGGG
>NC_137828.1:2543522-2553522 GCF_963921795.1 Nannobrachium achirus
TGTGAAAACAGTTTAATTTTTACTTTAGTGCAAACAGTTTAATGTTTTCCTAATGGCCGGCCTGGACCGGCCGGGAATGAACCGGCCGCTCGGGAGTTGTCCCGCTTTTCCCAATGGCCAGCATGTCCCTGGATGATGATGATGTAAATATTTATGATGATGATGATGAAGATGTAAATATTTCTCATGTATTTTTATGTCTTTTCAAAATGCCTCAAATCATGAACGCAGCCTCTGATTGGCTTGAAACTTGTTTACTTCATCCTGATTGGATATGATGATGATGATGTAAATATGTCATGTATTTTTATGTATAATCAGATTGACTTCTACCTGGCCTGGTGGAGACCTGTGCTCTGAGGAGCACATTTTAATACTTTTAATTTTAATCCTGATTGGCTACGATTGCCTTCTAAAGTTTGTATATGAGACCTGACGGTCGCTTATCTCCAGATTAGGGAGTCTTACTGGTTGTATGTTCATTTTAACATGTTATTGTATGATCATCTGTAAAATTGTTTAATACGTTTTTAATAAAGACAGTGATTATTGAAAGTGTCGTTGCTGTGTTTATTATTATGGGGGGGTTAGCCCCCCTTGGTGAAGGTTTAGCCCCCCCTAACAATTCACCCTTTGTCAAATCCCGCCCATTGTCCTGCCCCTCTCCACACCCATTGGTTGCTGTGTCTTGGTGGGACATTCAGTGGGACATTCCATCCACTGCCATGTTAATTCAGTTGCTTCATATTGTTATTCTGTGTTCTCAATTCTAATTTCAAACATTGTTTCAGTCAATTGGAGCTGCTCAGTGGCAGTATAGTGAATCAGCATGTTTTTAAATGTTTTTATTTCTCCAAAAATTATGTTTCAGCAAATTCAACATAAAAAAGGCGGGACCAGGGCGGGACAAGGCAGATAGAGCCTGCTGGTTGGTCAGTCAGGGACCAACCAGGAGGCTAACAAAGGGTGAATTTCCCTAACCAATCAGAGTGCAGAGAGCGTCACACTGAATGTGTTGACGTCATGACGCAGCAGCGTTCTCTGCGCTGAGCAGAGCAGCAGAGGGAGGAGGGGGGAGGAGAACACATGCTATTGGCCGGAGACTTGCGGTGAGATTCGCCGCGCCCGCCCATCTGCCTACACAAACTGGTATGCGTTACGCTAGTGTGGTTATCAATACCCTTAAGGTCTTTTCACACTGCTGCGTTTTTCGTTGCGAACTGCTTTTTTCAGGGCAAGGAGAGAGAGAGAGAGAGAGAGCGAGCAAGGGAACGAGTGGTGCGCGAAACGGGCGGCAGTGTGCAAACGTGACTGACACAACGTGAGGTCGATTTTTTTATTTGCGTGCTCTTATCCCCTGCTCTAAAAAAAAGCCCCCATAGGGGCTGCTATTTTCAAAAATAGCAGATCTACAAGCTCACAGCGCGGCACTCGGTGCCGCGCTGTGAGCTTGTAGCTCTGCTATTATTCAATAGTTAAAAGACAACATAACGCGTAATAATGCGTTCCCAGTCTAAATGAGTCCAAACCCCCTCCCCCTATGAAGAACATTCAACCCTTGTACCCAGGGCCCAGGATTTGGTGTGACACCCCAATAGCGCCACCTTCAGGCCGATCGTTGCAAACACATTTTTGGACACTGCTCCTACAGATTTGGACCTAAAATTACGCAAATCGGTACACAGTATGTCTACACTCATGTATTCAACATGGATCTGTCCCATATAGCGCCACCATCAGGCCGATCTTAGCAAACACATTTTTGGACACTACTCCTACAGATTTTACCCTAAAATCACGTAAGTCTGTACACAGTGTCTACACTCATGTCATCAACATGCATCTGTCCCATATAGCGCCACCTTCAGGCTGATTTTAGCAAACATATTTGTGGACACTGCTCCTACAGATTTTGCCCTAAAATCACGCAAAGCGGTACACAGTATGTCTACACTCATGTCATCAACATGGATCTGTCCCATATAGCGCCACCTTCAGGCTGATTTTTCCAAACACATTTTTGGACACTACTCCTACAGATTTTGCCCTAAAATCACGCAAATCAGTACACAGCATGTCTACACTCATCTCATCAACATGGATCTGTCCCATATAGCGCCACCTTCAGGCTGATTTTTCCAAACACATTTTTGGACACTACTCCTACAGATTTTGCCCTAAAATCACGCAAATCAGTACACAGTATGTCTACACTCATCTCATCAACATGGATCTGTCCCATATAGCGCCACCATCAGGACGATTTCTTTCAAAGCCTTTTTTTGGACACTGCTCCTTTTGCTCTAAAATCACGCTGCGACTTGACGGTCGCTTATCTCCCGATCAGGTCTAATCAGGGGCGTCAATTGGGTATGGCAGGGGTATGCAGCTGCCATACCCTGGGTCCAGGGGGGGAAATAAAAGTTACTTTTAAATATAAAGCCATGAATGTCTCTTTGTCTATCTGTGCTGGTTATTATGTTGTTAAATTACAGTAAAATAACTACAAATGCTACATTTTACAAAATGGTCACTTTAACAAGGTATTAGAATTTTATTCTCCCCATCTTGACAGAATGGTATATTCCCAGGTTCCGCAGGTCAGACAGCTGCACAGGTGCAATGCATTATTGTTAATTGTGGCACGTTAACAAACATGCCAAGTTTAGCTGCACTTGAACAACCGTTCCAGGCTGCCATATCCAGCCCAAGAAACCGTAGAAACCTGGGTAAAAAACGGACAAAACTTGTTTCTTTAGACATTGTGAAAATAGCCGATCTACTTGCTCACAGGCATGCTCACAACGCCTGGCGCTGCGAGGCGTTGTGAGCATGCCCTAAGCTAACCCTGACCCTGGGGTTAGGGTTAGCTTAGGGCATGCTCACAACGCCTGGCGCTGTGAGGCGTTGTGAGCATGCCCTAAGCTAACCCTGACCCTGGGGTTAGGGTTAGCTTAGGGCATGCTCACAACGCCTGGCGCTGTGAGGCGTTGTGAGCATGCCCTAAGCTAACCCTGACCCTGGGGTTAGGGTTAGCTTAGGGCATGCTCACAACGCCTGGCGCTGCGAGGCGTTGTGAGCATGCCCTAAGCTATTAGAAGTTTGCAATAGAAAAAAAAGTACAGTTTCATGACAGTACAAATCACTGGTACAAGGTCAACTAAAAGGAGATCCTAGAAATGACTGAGCTTATTTCCACAGGAACCACACTTTAAGTATCTCATTAAACATTGAAAGACAGACGGATAGAGCATAGTACTTTATCTAGGATAATATCAGTTTAAAAAAAAAGTGGGTGACGGGGCACCCTGGGGTGCCGTGACGGCAGTCCAGGGGTGCCGCGAGATCATTTGATAATATTTGGAATTTATTTGGACACTTACAATATATTTAGTATCATTTTAAACTTGAAGTACAACCTTATTTTCATTCAAAAATGGCCATTATCTCAACGTTTTCCATGCAACATAATCGGTAAAAAATAAATGTCATAAATATAAGGTGCTGGGAGTGAAAATTAGGAATAATGTAGGGGTGCCTCGGATGAAAATAATATTTATAGGGGTGCCCTGAGACAAAAAGGTTTGGGAACCCCTGTTATAGGGACTTGATTTCCATTAGGGTCCTTGATGCCAAATTAATCTAATGAAATCTTGTCTTTCAGTCACATTTTGTTCAATGTGTTCACATTTGTTCCTTACTTAAAATTAGGGCAGTAATTCCAGAAACAAGTCCTTTAGCTTCTATCTCTTCTGGGGGTCCCTAGCACAAAACATTTTCAGATGGGGGGCCAAATAAATATAATGTTTTGGTGGGTCCTTGATGTAAGGTTTGACAAACACTGTGATATGGTGGCTATATGATATATGTACAGTATTAAGCCCCTGATACACGTAGCAATGTTTTCATCAATATCAACCAGCAACGACCAGAGACGTCAATTGGGTATGGCAACTTCCATACTTTGGCTAAAGGGGGAAACAAATAAAATGTACCTCCTAAAATAAATTCATGCCTGTTGAATTGATAAGGTATGGCAACACCACTGGTGTCTTGCACAGGTGAAGGCAGAAAAAGATAAATCCAATGAGGATTTATGACCACCAGTCAAGTTGCCTTATCAAATGGCATTGATTTATTTTAAGAAGTACATTTTATGTGTTTCCCTCTTTAGCCAAGGTATGGAAGTTGCCACACCCAATTGACGCCTCTGGTCGTTGCTGGTTGATATTGATGAAAAAATTGCTACGTGTATCAGGGGCTTAAAGGAGTAGTTCACCCCCAAAATGACTTTTTTTCTATTGATTACTCATGCCATGGAGACTAGAGTTAAATAATATTTTTTTTTGTGTTTTGTCGCATTCCTAAGACAAAAATGTGATAACAATAAATTTACCCCCATTCGTTCCGGATGGGGACCCGTTTCGAAACGGGTCCCCATCCGGAATCAATGACGGTAAACTTACTTGAATAAAAATGTTGTCTTAGGAATGTGACAAAAACCAAAAAATATTATTGAACTCTAGTCTCCATGGTGTGACTAATCAATAGAAAAAAAGTCATTTTGGGGGTGAACTACTCCTTTAATACTGGGATATGGTGTAGCCTATATGGCTCAACCTGTTGGCAACAGCTCTATTTTGCCCCTTATTATATTGTCCGGTGAACTCAGAAGACTGCTCTATTCTCATCCTGACATGTCATGCCTGCCTGGTTCAGCTTTGGAAAAATACAGCCCGGCATAAAAGACACAATACAGCAGAGGTTAGGTAATATAAAGACAACAAAACGTGTAAATCAAAAGACTATGGAAGGTATATCCGATAACCAGGCTATTGTTTGCTGCCAGTAACTAGGATCTGGACCTCCTATTGTCCTATGAACTGTGCAATACTAGACCTTATTGTGAACAGGGGCGTCACAAGGGGGAGGGAAAGTGGGACTGAGTTACTAGGGCCCAAGGTGGTGTGGGGGGGGGGCTTAATTATTCTATACTTTAGCTATTGAAAAATAGCAGATATAAAGCTCAGATACAAGCTCGCAGCACGGCACAGAGCTTGTAGATCTGCTATTTTTGAAAAGTCGTGAAAATGTGAGCAAATCTTTGAATATTTTGGGGGGGGGGTCCCTGGCTGGAACTAAATATTTTGAGATGGGGGTCCGTGGCCAAATACATATCATTTTGGGGGTCCTTCACATGAACATGTTTGAGCACCACTGGCATAGAAACATTATTTTCTTTTTCAAAAAACCTTCAAAGACTTGCACACATTTTCACGATTTTTCAAAAATAGCAGATCTACAAGCTCACAGCGTGGCACCGAGTGCCGCGCTGTGAGCTTGTATATCTGCTATTTAGGCCATGGCTACACAGAGCTGGATATTTCTGAAGCTAGACATCTCTTTGTGCTGTTGGGGCTTGCAGCCACATGAAGCTGGATATTTCAGCCACGAAACTGGACATTTTTTAAACCGGATAAATAAGTGGAGAGATTGAAAAATATCTGATTCACTGGATCCGTGTAGACAGGGAACCCGGATATCTCTGAAGACTTTACTGTGTGTGTGCTTGTTAGACCTAGATATCTTTGTCGTGTGGACCTAGATATTGTTCTATGAGGATATCTGAAAAACGGGATATATTAAATATCCAGCTCTGTGTGGACCTAGATATGTTTCTATGTGGATATCTGAAAAACCGGGATATATGAAATATCCAGCTCCGTGTAGCCATGGCCTCAGTTAAAGCACAACATCATGCAGTGAATCCTTGCACCCAGGGCCCAGAGTCTGGTGCGACACCCCTGATTGTGGAAGAGGTTCGGTGTCGTGTGCTAGAACTAGACAAGCTCTTCTCAGGTGAACCCTTACGCAACAGAAAGGTTTGGAGGTCAATTCCCTCGACGCCAACCGACCAATGAGAGCATCACAAACAACTCATCGTGTCCTTTGTTGAAGTGAACTCCCGTGCACTTTGTAGAACACCTTATGTCATAGACATAAAATAACAAACGTGTACAGGCAGGCCTGGCATTTTGTCATTGTAGGGGCAAGGCCACTTGGCCTTTGGTGTTGTCCATTTTTTTTTTTTTTTTTTTTTGAGGACACAAAGGCCAAACAGGGCAGGAAGGCCATCAAATAGCCTAAAACAAGATTTTATTCCATTGAAAGAATATGTTGAATTTAAGGGTTAGGGATGATAACCTAATCTGCAGTGAAATAGATAAATGATGGTATTTACAATTTGATCCATGCTCAGCCCTGCACCAATCAAAGTCACTGGATTGGTTTAAAGATTTTTTTATTAATGATATTACTTAAACGAGTCATTGTGTTTTCTTTTCTTTTCTTTTTTTTATGAAAATCTTAGCTTTTTGGGGAATGTTTTTTTTTTTTTATCTTTTAACAACAACAATTCATAACAAAATGTATAGGAAAATGTAAGGGACCCATAAAAATGTGTCCACGACCCACACATGGGTCCCGACCCAGTGTTTGGGGACCCAGTAGTGTTTTAAAAGAAAGTCATTTATATTGTCACTGTAAGAGCTGTTGAATGCCTACATTGAGACTGTAATAGTAAATGTTGCTAAAATGCAGTGGTGTAAAGTAACTAAGTACATTTACTAAAGTACTGTACTTAAAGGGGCACTCCACCACTTTTCAACCTGTCTTCATATAATAGGTCCTCACTAATGTTCATGATAAAATATAAAAAAAATCTGATCTCAAAAATCTACTCAGTTTGGGTCTCATAGGAGAGCTGTGGGTGGGTCAAATCCTTCCTACCAGTGACATCATCAATGGGAAATGCAAGCTTATAGAAACTGCAGGCTTTCTATTCCTGAAAAAGTTGCAATGTTAAAGTGGAAGCCATTGTTCTCGTGATAATATATATATATTTTTTTAATATTATTATTATTTTTTTTTGTCAAACGATGATGTCACCGGTAGAAGGATTTGACAGCTCTCCTATGAGACCCAGACTGAATAGAAAAAATTGTGCTATTTTATTATGAACATTAGTGAGGACCTATTATATGAAGACAGGTTGAAAAGTGGTGAACTACTCCTTTAAGTACACTTTTGAGGTATTTGTAATTTATTTGAATATTTCCAAATTCCAATACTTTTACCTCTACACCACTACATCTCAAATCCAAATATTATACTTTTACTCCACTACATTTATTTGAAAACTTTAGTTACTAGCTACTTTGTAGATATAAATGATGACATTATAAAACATACATAAACAACTGTAGCCCTATTTTATACCTTGGCAATTTGAAAATAGCAGATCTACAAGTTCACAACGCGTTGCGTCGCGACGCGTTGTGAGCTTGTAGAATGGCTCTTTTCAAAATTATTGTACTTTTACTTTTGGTACTTTAAGTACATTTTGATGCCAACACTTACTTTTACTCAAGTACATTTTGAATTACAGACTTGTACTTGTAACGGAGTGCTTCTACGTTGCAGTATTGATACTTTTACTCAAGTAAAGAAATGGAGTACTCAGGGGCGAAATTAGATCTTATTCTGCATGGGTTTTCAGGGCCCTTGGGTTTATTAAACCCATCAACCCTATACAAATTACGCTTGTGGGAGTACTTTTTCCACCACTGCTAAAATGTATTGAAAGAGAGGCATTGAAGTTGTATTGTGTTTTCTCTCCTGGTTTAAAGGTGTGACGATGTCTGCTCTCTGGCTCCTCCTACTGGCCGTCCCTCTGGTCAGCGCTCAGCGGTTCCACTGGGGTTTGTGTCCTAAACCTACGCTGCAGGCTAACTTCTCCTTATCACAGGTAGGCCTGTCCTAAACCTACTGAACCTAAACCTACTAAACCTACCCTACAGGCTAACTTCTCCTTATCACAGGTAGGCCTGTCCTAAACCTACTGAACCTACTAAACCCACTAAACCTACCCTACAGGCTAACTTCTCCTTATCACAGGTAGGCCTGTCCTAAACCTACTAAACCTACTAAACCCACTAAACCTACCCTACAGGCTAACTTCTCCTTATCACAGGTCACACACACACACACACACACACACACACACACACACACACACACACATACACACACACACACACACACACACACACACACACACACACACACACACACGCACACGCACACGCACACGCGCACACGCACACACGCACACGCACGTGCACGTGCACATGCACACGTATGTATTGCTAAACTTTTCAGGAAATGAAACAAAAAAATAAAACAACACAATACTGCCTCATCAAAGTTGCTATGGTGCATGACTTCAGATACTTGAATGTGTGCCTATATTATCATCAAATAAGTGGAGTTATTTATGTATTTGTTAATGTGGAGATAGTTGTTTATTCCATCATTGATTAGAATGACCAATTCAGCTGGTGGGAAGAATGTGTGGTTTGACTGACAATTTGAGGATGCAATGTTGTTAGGAGGTTTAGGGCCGATGCATAGTCCACTTTTAGAGCCAAATTCATGTCGGTTCAGCTCTGTCTAAACTACAATAGGACGTTCGAGATTTTGTGACTCCCCAAACCGAACCGAAATTAATTCGTCTCTAAAAGTGGCGTATGCATCGGCCCTTAGACAGAGTTATTATTATTTTATTTTTTTCATTGGTTCAATGTTTGTCAAACCCACACACAGACATAAATGGTGTTCAATAGTACTGATTTATTAAAGTTGAAACATGGAGTTAGTTGTTTTCTGCCTGATAGTGACAATATGCTGCATGCTTTTGTTATGATATGATATGATATAGTACTTTATTGTCAGTTCACACTGACATTTGTCTTGCGATGCAGCAGCCATGTATGCGACAACATATCGCCGTTGTCGGGTGAAATCCTCGTCTCTCCAAGTTTCAAATGTGTACGTTCTTTCGCGAAGTAAAGCCCTGCTTCATCATACAAGGCCGTCTGTAAATAGCAATAAAGAAACTGCTATCTCAGTGTGTCTAAGGCGCCGTACAGACATATGCGTCTCGCATCATCATCTTATCGTCTGAGAATGGCCACTGGGAGCGCCGTACTAATGCATTCTCAATGGAAGGTTGTTTGGTGTTTTGTCGTTGCCATGTCTCTTCAAGAGCGTACAGGCTGCGGTTGAGCTTGAGACACGGCAACGACATAAAACCAAACAACCTTCCATTGACAATGCATTAGTACGGCGCCCCCAGTGGCCATTCTCAGACGATAAGATGACGATGTGTGACGCACATGTGTGAGCGCGGCCTAAAAAGACATATTTAGCTACTTGTGCGCATGCCCCCACGTTTTAGCACACTAAACGTGATAAAACAATAGGGCGAAGTAAATGAAAACATTTTAACACTCACTTTTTCTTTTCTCTAATCACAATCTAAAATATGTACGCTTGTTTTAAAAAAACAAAGTAGTCCTCTAAAGCCTGAGAGTTGTTTTAACTGAGTTTCCTTGTCCTCTTAAGAAGTTAAGAACTTAAGTCCTCTAAAGCCTGAGAGTTGTTTTAACAGATCGATTTCCTTGTCCTCTTAAGAAGTTAAGAACTTAAGTCCTCTAAAGCCTGAGAGTTGTTTTAACAGAGTTTCCTTGTCCTCTTAAGAAGTTAAGAACTTAAGTCCTCTAAAGCCTGAGAGTTGTTTTAACAGAGTTTCCTTGTCCTCTTAAGAAGTTAAGAACTTAAGTCCTCTAAAGCCTGAGAGTTGTTTTAACTGGGTTTCCTTGTCCTCTGTCTTTCTCTCTCAGTTCCAGGGCCGCTGGTTTGAACACAGGAGGCTTCCGTCCCTTTATGAGAGAGGAAGCTGTATTGAAGCCAGCATCCAACCTGTCTCTGGAAATACACAGATAGTCTTCTCCCAGACCATGTAAGAACCCTGACCCTAAACCTAAACCCTAAACCCTCTATGAGAGAGGAAGCTGCATTGAAGCCAGCATCCAACCTGTCTCTGGAAATACACAGATAGTCTTCTCTCAGACCATGTAAGAACCCTGACCCTAAACCT